>NW_009914399.1:0-20975 GCF_000696875.1 Nestor notabilis
ACAGCCAGGACCTCTTTCCATTAGGAAATCCATTTTTCAGGGGTGTATAACTCAGCTGTAACATTTCACTGTTGGCTGAAACTTGGCTCAGCTGCAGAGGGGGTGGGAAGGGCCAGACCCAGTGGCTACAGGTGTGAAAAGTGCTTTTTACAGTGAGCTTTTGTAATGGGTGAGAAATGGCTTCAAGCCCTGCACCACATCTTGCCATGTGCGCCTCAGCAGGGAGGGGTGGAGAAGGAAGACCAAACCAAAGCAGCCTGCAGGATGCTATCGCATCCCACCTGCATAGAGGCATGTCCCACTGGGGCTGGGGACAGAACAGAAAGCTCCACGCGTGCAGCAGGAGCAGCAGTTTTGGAGGAAAGGGAATTCTGCCTGGAAAGGGTCAAAAAAGATCTTTACATACCTCCAGAGATCCAGAAAAGACAAATGTTGGTTAAACACATGAACATCGGTACCATCCCAGCGAAATCCTGGTGGAAATGGGCAAGAAAACACACGGCTTCTCCCAGTCATGTGGAAATTCCCATCTGAAGGGGTTTCCAAATCTGTCACCACAGACTGTGAAGCTACGTGGAACAGCCAAAAACAACATGCTTATTCCTGCACCACGAAAACACCCATCGTGGCATGCCCGGGGCTGCAGGGAAGGGTCCTGGGATCCCAAAACAGCCCCAGACACACCATGGACGCCCCAGACTCAGCAGGGACACCACAGACCCCTCAGACTCACCACACTGGCGCTGTTCTGAAAATCTCCGTAACACTTTTTAATATACAAGAATCAAAAGTACAGCAGTTTTACAATGTAGGAAAATTTAATACATACTATATAAACAACATATTTACATCAGAAATCACTAGGACAGTGGTATGGGGTTTTTCTCTTTTTTTCCCACAAATATAAATTAATATTAATTACTGTTTTTAGTCAACAAGTTTCAAAGTCCGTGTTTTTTTACAGTAAGAGTCCTTCTCTCCCAGGACGGGAGGCAGAGGTTGGGAGGAAATGGGTGAAAGCACAATAGTATTTTTGTGGGGGTCATTTGAACTGCTCACCTAAGGACTTCAGAGCGCTGTAGTATCCCTCCTGTTGGGTACCACATCGCCTGTGCCTGCAGCAGGTTTCGGTCTGCAGGACTTCCATCGTGTGAATTACACAAACTTTATACCATTTCCAAAGGGGTCAGGCTGAAAAACTCTGGTTTTATAAAATAAAAGCCCAGCAAATTGCTACTTTTTCCTACCAAGAGGGAATCTCGCAGCTGGTTCACAAGGAAAAGCTGTACCAGATGTTGATATACAAACACCACAGTGAAGTTTATGGCTGTGGACCTGTCCCCTTCGATCCCACCCACATCCAAGTGACAAGTTATGGTCCCTGTGCTGAGAAGACATAAAATGCATGTGTGTGTGCTCAGAGAGGACTTTCTCCCAAATCTAGTTCTCCATCTTCACTGGCACAGGGTGCCCAGAGAAGCTGTGGCTGCCCCATCCCCGGCAGTGTTCAAGACCAGGTTGGACACAGGGGCTTGGAGCAACCTGCTCTAGTGGAAGGTGTCCCTGTCCATAGCAGGGGGATGGAACTGGATGAGTTTTAAGGCCCCTTCCAACTCAAACCAGTCTCTAATTCTGTGATTAAAGCCAAACCCAGCAAAGAACCACCCACCAGGAGTGAACAAACTGTGAGACTACAGTATCAGGCTAAGGTGACAGTGGGGACAGCTCTTTGGTGGATATGGAAAAGCTTTTGCTGTTGCACAAAAAAACCCCAAGCAACCTCACACCATGAACGTGGGACAAGCAGAAACCCCCACATCTGGACACAGAAAATGGCTCTTGCTGGGGTTCAAAGTTTTCCTGCACCAACCATAACACTGGTCTGGCCAGTACCGCCTTCTGCTACGAGTGTATGGCACGAGCTTTCCATCACGATAGCACCGCTTGGCGAACAAAAAGGGCAACTCTCTTTGCTCCTCTGAGGTTTCCTCCATTTTCACATGAAAAGCTAATACCTCTGAAAAGAAAGGACCTCTTTGTTGAATACCACAGCAAGCGCCTGCAATCACAGCTTAGTGAGGAACGCTGCTATCTCAACACCTCCCCTCGCCTCACAGCTCCAAAGGGGACTGTGGGAGCCTTCACCTCCTCCTGCACAGCTCAACACTAGTGTAACACCACTACCTCGGGGCAGTGCAGTGCCCCTAAGCAAGCGAAGCTGCCCTGCAGTTGGTGGAAATCTTGCAAAATAAAAACACCAAAAAGGGAGCAATACACTTCCCGTGTGTCCCGTTAAACCAGCGGGCTCGGGAAGGAGCGACAGCAGCAGGTTTCAAGGGATGCACAGCATGGAATGGGACATGGGGGTATTAGTGTTGGTTTGTGTGTGCCTGCCAAGGCACTGCCTGGAGTCAGGAAGCCAGCCCTGACCACCATCTCCCCTCAGTCTTCGGGGGAAAGGACATCACAGCTTATAAGGGTCAGACACTGGCACCTTAACAGGAGGCCAAGCTTCTGTCCCCCACCAGGAAGAGGAGTCTGGAACAGCCTGGTCTGTAATACTGAGCTCCAGGAGATGATGCACCACGCTCTGGGCAGCCCGGCTGCTGGGAGAGCTTTGTGGTCTCCAGGGATGTGACTCTACAAAGGCCTCGGACCTGAAAAATCACCACCACCACAGCTACTTCTGTCCAGCAACCTGTGCACAGCCCCTCTCATCACACCCGTCTCCTCCAGGCTGTACACGGCTCTGCACCAGACACTGAGGCTCCAACACTTGGAGGAGTGTTTGCTCTAAGTGCACGGCGCTGGGCTGCAGACTCCTCTCTTCCCTCTGCCATGCTGGGCTCTTAAGACATTTGCTCCAAGGATATTTAAAGGCCCCAGTCCTGAATTGCTCATTCTCTCCCTGCTCACTTAGGTGCTAAGTCCCCAGGCACAATTCCAATTGACAGCCAGAAGGTCTTTTGGTGCAGCACTTACTGCTGAACAATGATCAGCCCACTGCACTCCTACTGAACTCTGCTTCACCATCCCTCATCCTTGGGTTGCAGCAGAGGTTTCTGATGGCTGTTTGGCAAAGTGCAGAGAAATGACTTGCCCAAAGCCTGGAGCACTTCAGTGGCAGGGAGATGAGGAGCCTCAGGATGCCCAGAGCCATCTTTTGACCTTGCAGCACCTGGACCATCCCAGCTGCCCATGTCAGAAGAGAAGAGGAGTTTTGCTATGAATTCCTGAGCTCTGCTCAGTGGGAAATACTGTTCTCACCCTGATTTACTTCCTTCTAGTTGGAAGTAAACTAAGTCTTTGCTAAGAAAGTCTTTTTTTCCCCCCCCACATATCCCAAAGCTCCCTGGAGTCAACATTTGCCAGTTGTAGCCCTAGAGATGGCAGGTCACCCCCACCTCTTTAGTTGCAGGGGACACAACAGCAGTCAAAGCAGAGCCAGTTTCTTGAAATGGATAGGGACATGGAAATGATAATATGGCCAGGAAAGCTACGGATTGTCACCAGCATGGCTCCAACTCCTTTGGAGTCACTCTGCAGGGACACCAAGTCCCTCGTTCAACCAAGTTTGGCTGCTGAGGGACTCTCCTGTCCCTTCTTGAATATACCCTCCCACTGCCCTATGCTGGTTTCACACAAAGCCTATCCCAGCCAGTTTGTCCCCAGTCCCAAAGCAGCATCTGTCAGGTAACACAAGCATAGTCCTTAAGCAGCATCAATCTGCCTTCTTGGTTTGGGAAAACACTGGCTGGGGAAAAATCCCTTGGGTCCATTGGACTGGGGAAAACAAAACCAAAATGAATGAGGCAGCAAAGGCTGGTTCCAATGTTCAACAGTGAAAGAGGGGAAAGGAAACTGAGAGTTAAACACTGACAGGGGACAGTTCCCTTGGGTCCATTGGACTGGGGAGAACAAAACCAAAACAAGGAATGAGGCAGCAAGGCTGGCTTCAGCGTTCAGTCACAAAGAGAGGAAAGGAAATAGGAATCTGAACTGGAACAAAGAATGAGGGGGAAATGAGGGGAAAAATGAGGGAAAAAACGAGGGGAAAAAATCTTCCTCTACCTAATCCCCCAAATTTCCTCCCTGACCCAGGAAGATGATAGCAGCATGTTCAAAGTTTCTGGTTGTTGTCTTGGAGAAAGCAGCTGTTGTTGCATCAAACCAAGTATTTCAGATTTCTGCTTTCTCCCTCTCAGTCACTTTATGTTTTCCGAATGTTCCAGTTATAATCTGGATTGGTTTTCTGTTCTAATGACCTATCCAGAGGTGACCTGTGATCCAGAGGTGACTTGGGATCGAGGGGGGATTTCTGAGAGGGGGGTGAGCGAGGGTCCGACACTCCAGCGTGAGGTGGAGGGAGAGGCTGTTTGTAATCTCCCGATTTGTCTGTGTGGAAGGACCGGTAGTGGTCCGAAGGTCCTTGGCCATGGTATCCCATGGGCGGCCTGTGGTCAGACATCCGTCTGAAATCCTGCTGGTGGTAGTTCTGAGGCCTGAACTCATCCGATCGCCGACGCTTGGAATCATGGTGGTGCCTGCAGAAAGAGGACGAGACGGATGGAGAGCAGTTCCCTAAGGAAAGCCTGCCCATCACAGAGCTTCCCTGCGCACCCCTCCCAGCCTTTCTGAGAGGAAAGGGAGTAATTACCTGTCGTAATAATCTCGGTGGCCTCGGTGGTCTCGGTCACTGTTGTACTGTTCATAGGGCCTCTTGCGGGAGAGGTTATTGGGTCTGTAGCTCCCAGAGCTCCGGTGGGGCTCCCCACGAGACCGCCGATCCCCGTAGTGGTGGTCCTTGTACCAGTGCTGCTCGTACTGGTGGTGCCGCTCCCCGCCCCACATCTGGTTGCTGTTGCCACCGTAGTTGAACTTCCGATCCCTCTGCCATTCTCCTCGGTCTGCAATGAGGAAAGCACCACTAAGTGTCTTCCACGCTCTAGCTTAACGTGCCGAATTCCCAAAGAAATGGTAACCTGACCAGCCACGGGTCCCAGAAGGATTTGTGTCCCAGAGCAAACAGCCATTAGGTTACAAGGGATGGTTTCTCCTGGCTTGCAGCACTCACCCGTGTTGCTGAAATGTCTCTTGTTTGGATGGCCATAGTTGTCCCGTGGGTGCCCATGCATCTGCTGCTGGGCATGGGAAGGGGGCAGGTGGATTTTCTGGGAATGGGGATTGTGAGGCACGTGAGACTGGGACATCACAGAGTCGCGGCTGGAGCCTGAAGGCTCTGGGCGGAACGGCTTCTTCATGCTGGACATGTCCTCCTTCTTCTTCTGCTCCTGCAAGGTGGAAGAGAAGGTTACAGCTCCACTGCTCCTCCACTGGAAGATTCAGACTATGTGAGCAATGGCCCTGTCTGTCAGGCTCTGGAATGTTCTGCATTCCCCCCTCTCTGAGCATTTGGGGAACCAGATGTGCCCAAGAATGGTATAAATGGTAACGACACAGATGTGGTGGAGGACAGGGACAATGTAGCCCCACACAGCTCTTGCTTCTACATCCTGTCTCTACAGGGCAGCACTCCCAGGCTGTTCGCTCTCAAGGGCAACCCAATGTGCCACACCAAGTAATGATTTCTCTTCGTCAGAACAGCCAGAACAAAGTGACCAGTGCTGTGAGGTGAAGGGAGAAATGCCACACAAGAGGTGGCAAATGTAACCACACTGTTGAGATGTTAAGGAAATCACAGACTGCCAAAAACAACAAAGCAAACCCATGAAAGAAGTGACACTTCAAGTGTGACAACTTTTAAGGGAAGCAACCAAAGGGAATGCACTTTGGGTCTCACCTCCTCTTCCTGTGATCTTTTCTTATGAGCCATCTTGTAGAGTTTGTGCAGTTTTCTGGCATCAAATTCTGTGAATTTTGACACAAATATCCACAGGTTCCTAGGAGGACATGAACATTTTCTGTTAATTGCTACACCACCAGTTTAACTGCCACCTGCTTTCAAACCCACATCAAATCAGCTCTACCCTCTATGGAAAACAGTCTCAACCCAGCTCAGGACAGGCTGAGCAGGAGACTTGGAACCACATTCTTCAAAGCAAAATAAGGAGGTTTGCACTGGGTTATCTAAAGTAGCTCTGAAACCAGCACAAAGAGAATGGCCATGGATTGAGTGGGCCAGAGAATACAGGATTCCACAGGTTCATTAGAGAGGCAAATGGCAAACTCCTTCACGCAAAACCCAGCAGCCTCTGATGATCCTTTTAAAATATCACAGACCAGCCAAACAAGAAAACAAAATGACCCCTCACCTTCTCCATAACTTGATATGGTCCTGGTCAGTGTAGGCTTTAAGGCACTCAGAGATGCGGTCCCCAATTTTTAGGAGGCAGCTGCGGGTGTGCTCCAGCTGTTCTTGAACCGTCAGTCCCTTATCGGGCTTATCGAGTTGCTTCAGTGCTTTTTTGACTGGTCTCATCCTTTCCTTGCACTTGAAAAGGCAAGAGAGAGCAGAAAGTGACTCCTTTGGCACAGGGCTCTACACTGCTCCCTTGTTAATCCAACAGAGCAGAAAGAAGTTCATTAGCACAAGGTTTTAGCTTTATCTGACCATTAGGCAAGGAGCAATCAGAATCACAGAAGGATTTGGGTTGGAAAGGAAGTGCCATTTACAGAGGAGGCTGGTGGACAACTCTTGCATAAGGTTCCACCACGCTCTCACATCAGCCAGAGGACATCACTGTGGGGCACTAGGACGGGGCTCACACCCTGACCCTTAAAACACATCCTTGGATAACATGGAAGCAAACCCTGGCTGCCTCGCTGGGCTCTGCCACTGCCCTCCCATATCCCAAGGAAAATACTCACTATGCTGAATGTTTCTTGGTCCAGATCATCATCTTCCTCTTCCCCAATGGGAATCGGTTCACTCCCTGCAGTAATATGGACAGGACCTTGCGATCTCTTCCCTTTATTTCCAGATTTGGCTTCACCACCTTTAGGCTTTACAAGGACAAATTACACACATCACATGAGGAGCTAGATCCCAAGTGATCCAACTAACAACCTCTGCACTATTGTTACTGGCTGTGGTTAAACCCTGGGCACTGTTCCTACAACTTTCCTCCCAAGATCTCCAACTGTTTAGCTGCAATGCCTCTATTTAGCTTTACATCATCCATGTGGGAGCAGAGACAAGTCAGAGACAACATTTTGGACATGAGTAAGATATTCATACTCATGAAGAGAAAACCAACGTTGAAGACTTGGAAGAGAGCTTAAGCTAAAGAATATATAGCCCTTGCAAAGCACAGAGCTCAGAGTAGTCTCATGTCTATGAAGATCTTCAGCTTCATGTGATGTTACTAGTCCTCAGACCCTCTGGAAAGCAGCCTCGGATATCATGGCCTGTTAAGAGTAAACTTTGATCATAACAAAAATCTCTGGAAAGCAAACTTTCCCCTATATATGCAACCAAACTTCTTGCTTTGCACTTATGACCTCTGTGTCAAAACATACTGGGCAGCCAGAACATACCTGTTCCTTGGACAGGTACTTCAGGTCATTATTACAGAAGCTTTCACCTGCCTTCCAATTTGAACCCAGCCTCAGGGCACTTGTACCCAAAATTCAAGGGACATTTTAGTCCACAACATACCACTGATGTTGAAACACTCATTCTGGTGAGTCCTGAACAGCGACAAGGACAACTTAGAGTCTTGATGCTGTGGGCAGTTCGGATATTTGGGGTGAGCTTAGATTAAAAAGGGAATACAGACAAGGAGCTGCCAACCCTGTGACAAATCACAGCTGAACAGAACTTTGATGTGAGTGCTCCAGGCTCTTCCCCCTTTCTTCCTTAACATCAGCTATTTGGCCATATTGCTCTCACAGGGACAGCTGTACTTGAAAGGCAGTCTGACAAAATCTCTTCCTTTTTGCTCACATTCCATCAAGCTTTAGGATATATTCCCCTTTTCTACTTTTTATTGCAATTCTTCACAATAAGAATTCAGCAGGGCTGAAAAAGGGATAATGCGTCATCCCTCAGTGCTTCACTGATGTCTCTTCACACAGGGCCTTTAATGAATCGTAAGGCTGATAGCTTGCACTTCGGCTCAGAAACCTTCCTAGCTCTTACGCTGCTCCTCAGAGTACCACGTACCTTCTCTTTCTTGTCTTTTGTCTTCTTTTTCTCTTTATCACTTTCTTTTTCCTTCTTAGTGGTTGTCTGTTTTTCCTTGTTCTCTTTGTTCTCTTTTTTCTTCTGTTTCTTTTTCACTGGGCAATTTTCCAAGCCATCCTCCTGAAAAATCAGCACAAAGTTGGAGTCCCTCTCCTAGCATACACTTTCTTCCATCAAACTTACATCCTTGAAACAGGCAATTTTTGAGGTCCATCCAAATCTGCCCTCACACCTCTTTAGCCAGACACAGCAAGCCCCGATGAACCAGCTACAATCCACCCAACCCTTGACTAAAGGACATACGAAATAGATGAGCCCAAATCTGTAACTAGCTGGCACGCTGTAGATAAGCACTGCTTCCCTCTGCCAGCTCTGCTCAAGAACACTCAGCCCCTAAGGTAGATACTGATCAGCACAGGAACAGAAAGTCTCAGACTACAAGCCAAGCCACTCAAAGACAGGAGGTTTTCTAAGCAACAGCACAACCTCTGTAAACTCCAGCTTCACCACTGGCTTATGTACTGAAAAGGAGAGGAAAACAATTCTTCTTTCTGTGCTTTATAAAGGCAACAGACTTTGTCCTGAGACAACCTTTCCTCCAAGTCAAGACACGGATCCATTCTAGGATCCTCCAAAACAAAGCACGGTAAGAGTGGGTGGGAAAGGTCCTTCTTTCACCTCCACAGCTGTAAATGTGTTTTTGTGTTTGCCAGTCTCCTGCAATAACAACACACCTCAAGGAAACCTGGAAAAAGCACTATCTACCAAGTTGACTCACCTTGACTTCACCTTCTTCTGACTGGTTGTCTGAGTGCCGAGGAGAGAGGAGTTCATTCCCATGCTCATCTTTGACTTTGGGAGCCTTGTTCTCTTTCTTTACTCGTGGTTTCCTCTTCTTTAGCTTGCCCTGGTGAAAACACAGAACGAGTCAGGGCAAGCAAACAGCTACAGCTACTTCCTGGGGACAAACCCCATCTCCTGAACACCTTACAAACAGCTGCAGGACCTGCAGGACAGCAGGAAGCCTGATGAGCCCAAGTCCTTCAGTTAAATGTAATAGTTCTCATTTCAGTGTTACAGTGCAGTCAGGTAACAGACAAGTCCATATTCTTTCACATAAATGATGCTCAGTGACCTGGGGACACAGGCTGTCTCCCACCACCAGCCACCCAGTCATCCTGAAATCCCCAGAATCAAGCAGCCACATCTCACCTCTTCCCCATCTTTCATGTTTTCTTTTTTGTCCAGGTCCTTCTTCAGCAGTTTCAGTAGATAATCAACTCGGGTCTGGAGCTGTTTTCCCTGAGGTTTTTTATCTGTCTCAACAGGTAGGATCTTTGATAAAGAAGAAAAGAAGTATATAGCCAAATGCACCCAGCAAACCTGGACAAGAGATAGACACCAGCAGCGGTCCTTCCAGGCCCAGCAAAGGGTTGGAGATGCTGCACCTTCTGGGAGAATGAGAAGGTTCAAGCATTCCTTCCACCTCTCACACGACTTCTCCCTGTCTAGCCAAAAGCAAAGCTCCTAGCAAGCAAGCCAGCATTCCTCCCTTGGCCTTCTGCAGAAGCAAAAGGAGCCAAAAGCAGCTCTCTAGATTCTCTACGATCTTTCTTACAAGTGTGCAAAGGAAGAAAAAAAAATCCCAACACCTTTGCAAACTATATTTAGGTTGCAAAACTGAGTCCACTCTCCTTGACACATCAGATTGGTTTGTGGCAGCCTTGTCACAGCAGGCTGGGCCCCTCTGGTAACCAGAGACATTGCTACAGCAATGATAGAGATGCAGAAAACAAAGCTGCAAGGTGCCACTTTGTGGAGGAAGTATCTCAGGCCACCAGCCAGGTTACCCTCATGCTTCACTGGAGACTGGGAGGCACGTCTCAAGCAATTGTTTCCATTGCAAAATGCCTTTCTGAAGTTCATGCAGAAGGGCTCCCAGCCACAGTCTGATCTTTGCTATTTTACTGCCCATCAAATAACACAGCTCTGCTTTCCATCAAGCAACATTCCATGGAGGTCACTGTTTTCCTCATTATTATTAATCATTATGAGGGGTTACAAACAGAAACATCTGTTTTCTGGAGTAAATCAAACATGTTCTCTATGACAACGGACCCAATGCGAGCAACAAGCAAAGCCACCTACCTTATCAGATAGTTTCAATTCTGGATCTGTTTTAATCAGCTCCCAGTTTCCATAGCCATGCTCATAAATTCCCACCAACAACCGGGAATCCTCCTCCACTCCCCAGTCGACATCAAAATGGGCAGCTTTGACCCGGCACGTCAGGCGGTACCTGCAAGCATTGCAAACACGAGCTGCTTCTAGTGCTCTGGAGGATAAAGCAAATCCACAGAGCTCGGCTATTCCCTCTTCCCACTACAAAGTCCGAATTCCCTGAGCCTCTTTCTGCATTGCCTGCTTGGCCAGACTCACTTCTTCCTCTCCTCTGGGTCCGTAGGAATGGATTTATGCAGCATTTCAAACTCCTCTTCATGCTGGATGATGGATTTCACATTGACTTGGACACCAGAAATCTTGATAGTAGGACCTCTTCTTTTCCCAGGTCCTTTCCCTGTCAAACAACAGAACACAGCAGCTAAGAGAACTCTTACAGGAAGAAGGGTCTAGGCACACAGAGATCAAGACCTTGCCCTCAATCTCTTCTTTAAACATACAGCTGTCCACTAATGCAGGCCCAAAATACAAGTTTTCTTTCACTAACTCCCTCAGATCTGCAATCCAAACACCTCCAGTATCATCTTCTCAAAAACACATCTAAGTACGCTGGAGCTGTTGCTTCAGTAGTTTTGTTCAGCTGCAGCAGGCAGAGATCCAGCAGGAAATCCAGCCCAGACCCCTGTATCTCCAAATCAACAGCACAGAACAGCCACACATAGAGTGGTCGATGATGCCAGCTCTGGGAAGTGCTAATTGTGGATCCAGCTTTACCATGGAGGACACAGTCCAGGAGCAGTTAAAATATCATCTCCTTTGCCTTGTGGGCCAGCATTAAGCCGATTACTTCAGCCTCTCCCTAAAAACCTCATGTTCAGCAGAAGCAAATGCAGCTTTCCAGGCTGAGCAGAAGACTCAGGGGCTTCTCTCCACTGGTGAGACGGAGATGTGTGCTTGCTTCTTCGCTTTTACGTCGCACTGTGACATGACTCCCTTCCCAGCAAGTGAATGGTTTTCTCCCCAGCTCCATGCAACTCCCCCAAAGCCATCCTAACAGCAGCACACAACTCCCTTACTTACCTTCACCTGGATTTTCTTTCAGTTGTTCCTCATATTCCTGCATTGCTGACACACAGCTATTGTGGATGAGTTCTCCTAATCGTTTCAGATCAGCCACAGACTTATCCACCAGCTCAGCATCCCGGGCAATACACTCCAGCCTGGAAAAAGGGGAAAAAAGGTTGGTGTTAGATAGAGCATATCTCCTCCCTGCCACTTCCTGAGCAATTGTTTCATAGCTTTTAGCAGTCAATGCTGTGAAACCTGCATGAGTCAAGGTCGTGCAGGAAACTCCAGTTTCAGTCTATTTCTCAGGTCTACCAGCTGCAGTACAGAGCACATGTGGTAAGGCTGATCCAATCCTTTGGATTTTCTAGTATTCAAGCAAAGGTGAGAACTGTCTATATCTTGGGCACAATAGGCACCCTCTGTGACTGTCTAGTGTTCCTTCAGCTTTCCCAGTTCCATACTAACTCCATCTGATGGTCAAAAGCTGCCATCTGCTGTCCCTTTTGCCTGGCTGTAGTTAATGACAGCAAAGCCTTGTGTTTCACAACAGAAGAGTACAGCCAGCTGAAAAGCCTTTCATTTCTCATACAATACATGCAGCAAGGGCTCAGCCTTGAGACCTCTGAGACCTCAGCAAGGGCTACAGCCTTCCAGAGCCAGCACACATGCTCATCTCCCTTCCTTCCTTATGCTGGGTCACAGCACTCGGGCAGGGCTCTGCAGCCCCTTGCTCGAGGACAGTGTGTGCCTCTCCTCACCTCCCTTCAAGAGGGATATGGCAGCAAGAGAAAGATGCTCCAAATTCAGTCTTGAAACTAACACGCACGGCAAAAGCTTGGCAAGTGTTTTGGCCAGCATTTGCTATTCAGACAGCTGCTCCCTCTCTTTTCTAGGCAGAGTGGAAATGCCCCAAGGCCCAGGCTTTGCCAGCAGGATGATGCTGTGTACAGCCCGGCACCACTACTGTTCTAGCTGGGTTTTGGCCAGCACTCATCAGTGCCCATCAAATGAAACATGAGGGACTGTATGGTAGGGCTGGGGTTACTGACATACGACAGCAAGGCTTTGTGCTGTCCGTGCAGGTTGTGTCAAACACCCATAGCAATGTGTTTATGGCTGTGCTTCGAAATCCAACATCCCCACACGATTACCCTCTGGAACCGGGCCAGGCTGGGACTCACCGTTCAAGAGGCAATCCAAATTTCTTGTAAGCCTTGATAAACCTAGGCAAAAACCAAAACAAACAGGAACTAAACCAACTGCCGGAACAAGTGGGTCCAATATCAAACACACCTGAATATATTAATTACAACCCGCCACGTTATCAACCTTGCATTCCACACTGATCAGCTAAGCACCTTTCAGCACCAGGAAGCCTAATCCGTTAGTCCCCACACAAAGAGTTATGTGACCTCGGCTGGAGAAGAACACAACATTATTGTGAATGTTGAATGTTTGACAGATGAGGGGAAGCAAAAAGAGGAGAGGCATAACCGTAGTGTAACAACAATTCAAAGAAAGCATTGGCTCACACCAGGATGGTAATTATTAACTTCATTTTTCCAAGGAGAAAAAAGAGCCATTAAATCACTGTCATTAGTAATTGTAATGCTCAGGCTCTAAGTATAACAACCCATCACACAAGAGCCAGATGTGGTGCAATCCATCACAGAGGTTTGCAGACAAGGATTGCTGTTCAGTTTTAGGTCTTATTTTTACTGTGAAAATCACTGCCATGGCTAACAACTTTAGGGCAAGAGTCAGACACCATTGCTGCAATTGAACAAGTGCCTTGTGCTGGGATTAGACCCAAAGGCTTCAACTACAGATTATTTTTAAGATGAGTCAATTTTCCCCCTTTTTTCCATCTCGTGCTCTTTCAGCCTCTTTCTGCTGTGCCACAATAACCTACACAGCTGTTAAGGTTTCACATCACAACACCTTCTTTTTCTGTGGTTTGAGGCTGGGTACAGGGCAGCTACCACAATTCAGAAAGTCTGACCATCTCCTGCTTAGAAATACATCAACTCAGAGATGGAGAGTCAAGGCAAACTCAGAGATCTTTGGGAATGGCTCAGGTGTTGTGAGATAGGAGAAGAAAATAATTCAGCCCCCAGCTGACTTCAGGGACTGATGCTGCAGAAGAGGACATACAGCCAGTGGGACCAGTGCTTCTTATGGGGGCATTTTCACTTAAAGCTTAAATCAGCAGGACTACTGCCAGAAGAACATCAGGAGTCCTTGGCTTCTCCAGCTCTTGGCACCTCATGCGCAGTATGGAATTAGCTCAATCCACCTGGCCCACTAAGGACAGTTACAACAAGGATTAATTTAGGAAGGTACCTTCACCGTAGACTGACTAAAGACAACCCAGTCCATTTTGCACAGACCTGAATGTTAAGGTGGTGCAAATTGAACTATATGAAGGTGCACAGAAGATGGCCCAATGAACCAGCCTCACCTAAACCACTGACATGCTTAGAGGTGAACCCTTCCTGCATTAACCTGGGAATCCCATCCACCTGCATGGGATTTCTGTATTTGTTTTCTGAACTATCTCTCGTGCCCAGCACTGACCTCCTGATTTCAGCATCAGTAAATCCTTCCACAGTGTCTTTTCTCACACTCCGAGGACGCCCCCTGCGCTTTGGTCTCTTCTCGTCATCAGTATCATCCGTCTCGCTTTCTGATCCAGATGATCTCTGAAGCCTTCTCTTGGTTTCTGCATCTGATTCACTGTCATTCGTCTGAGCCTGTACGTACCAGAAAAACAGCAGTACAGTTTACCACTGCTAACCTGCCAACCCTTTCTGTCCCTCTCATGCACTGGCACTATTGCATGTTCAGACTATGAAACACCTCAGCATCTCTCCCTGAAGATGCAGGAGCCCATGTAACCAACCCAATGAGGTTGCACACCCTTGCAGCTTCCAGCTAGCTATGGCTCTGGTGGTCATCCTCCATTAACAGCCTTCTAGCCAGCAGTTTCACAGTTGCATTTTGATTTACGAAGGTATAAGATGCAATAAACCACAGTGATTACCATGGGTTTGTGCCACAGTCCCTCAGACTGTTTTGAAACCCAAGACACCTCAGAAATGAATCTGGAATCATCCAATATATATTATTCTTCTCTCAAGTTTTCACCTTAATGTTTCTTCCCAGCTCATCCCAGAGACCAGTTCAGAAGCCCTTAAAGCCCCCTATCCCAGAAGAGTTTCCTTGCACAGTCTGCTTTCTGTGGGACTGAGGTAGATCCCATCACCTAAAAAAGAACTTAGGAAGACACCACCTCTTTTGCCTGCAAGAACCACACTTAGGGAAGAGAAGCGCAGGGAAAGAAACAGCCAGAAAATGGCATCACCTGAAGGAAAATCTGCATTCTACAGTTGGGTATTTTGCCCTGTATCCATAACAGGGTCTCTTTATTTTGTCTAAGACAAGTCATACCAATGTGGGCCCTCACACTGCATTACAAACCATAGGCCCAATGCATGATGCCAACAAGAGGTCAATGTGCTACCTCTGTGCTTTACTCCCAGCCAACTTTGAAGGAGGAAAAGAAGCACTCAAAACAGCAAGAAGGCTGCCCCTGAGCATTGCCTTTGCAGCTCTCACCTCCTGCCCCTCAGCTCCTTGACATGGGCTGTACCTTTTTAGTTGAGCTCCGGATTCGAGGCAGCATATAGATTTCCTCCAGTTCTTTCTGCCTTTCTTCCTCCTCCACCTTTTTCCTCTGCTCCTCTGGAATGATATCATCCCAGTCCTTCTGGGATCGCTCCTCCAGCTCTGTCTCCTCCTCCTCCATGGTTGCAAAGTTGGCCACCTTTTAGAAGCAAAGGAAGATGTTTAGAAATCCCCTCCCATGGAAGGAATACCCCAGAGCTGTCTACTAAGCTTCAACTCCTTCCCTACGTCCCCAGCTGCCAAACCCACACAACCCCTCAGCTAATTGCTTTGTACAGGTCACCTCTCACCAGGCCTGATCTGTCCTGCCTGTCACTGACCTTACCACCATGGCAAGATGTGGGGAGCCACAGGCCCACACCCTGCAAAGCCTGCATGTCCATACCTTGAACTGGGAGAGGAGCTCATCGGTGGCACTGGTGGACACTTCATTCTCTCGTGTTTCAGCCAGACGTAAAATCTCATCAATGTCCATCTCCTACCAGTCAGAAAGAGAGAAAGATGAAGCGAAGGGTGCTGAGCACAGCAGGAAATGAGAGCTCGTCCTGGGTTCAGCTGTAACAGCTATTTTTCTCCTTCCTAGCAACTGGTGCAGTGCTGTGTCTTGGCTTTAGCCTGGGAACAATGCTGACAACACCGATGTTTTAGTTGTTGTTCAGTGGTGCTTACCCTGATCAAGGACTTTCTCAGTCTCATGCTCTGCCAGGGAGGAGGGGAAGCCGGGAGGAAGCAGAGACAGGACACCTGACCCAAACTGGCCAAAGGGGTATTCCATACCACAGCATGTCATGCCCAGGATAGAAACTGGGGGGAGTTACCTGGAAGGCCCAGATCGCTGCTTGGGTCGGGCTGGGTATCGGTCAGCAGCTGCTGAGCAATTGTATCCTCTCCCCTCGTTATTCCCCTTATCATTATTATTAGTAGCAGCAGTTTTGTACTATACTTTAGTTATTGGACTGTTCTTATCTCAACCTGTGGGGTTTACATTCTTTCCATTCTCCTCCCCATCCTGCCCGGAGAGGAGGAGGGAAAGGGGGGAGTGCATGAGCAGCTGTGTGGTTCTGAGCTACCAGCTGGGCTTAAACCACGACAGAGCTCTGGAGAACAGATTCATGGGGTGCAGTAGTTAAACATGCCCTGTACGGATATGAGCTAAATGAAGTGCAAATATCTGCAGGGTGTCATCACCAAGGGCAGGGATGAATTATCTCAAGTGGTACAAAAGAATATGAATAAGGGTGATCGGATGGAAGAAAAGGAACAGCAAAGCTGAGCAGCAGGGAAAATGTCCAGAGAGTGAGAGACAGTAACTGTGGACTGGTTCCCTCAGGGGAATCTCTGCTACTCAGGCCGTTAAAAGAACTGGTCGAAGCACTCAGTGCTGAACTGTCAAGCAGTGCTGCACTGAGGCAGGAGAGCACGACCAAGCTGACTTCACTGTGCGGTCTCCTTCCTCTCTCTGAGAGCAACCATAAAAGGATGCTGAAGGAGTGCTCAGAGGAGGCAGGGAGCAGAGCTCTCAGCAGGCTCTGCTGTAACTAGCTATAGAATCCTCAGGAGCCAAGGGACTCTCTTGGTGATCATTATTATTTAACCCCCAACAAGGCTCTCCTCAACCTCCTGGTTCCCCATCCCCAGAGCGCTCTTTCTTCACCTTCTTCAGACTCACCCTGTTCACCAACCTGCACTCACGCAGAGGGCAAGTACCAAGAGGAAGCAAACACACACTATCCCCTCAATGCAGACCTGCAGAGGACTCCCAACCACTGTGTGATTTCAATTGTAAACTACCTGAGGTTCTGACTCCTCCCCTTCAAGCTCCTTGAAGAGATCTTCAGCTCCAAATTTCAGAATAGCTGTCAGCTCCTCTTTGTTGAAAGGGTTTGAGCTGCTAGAACAAACAAGAAGGAAAATGTGTTTTGAGCTGTGAAGTCAGCACTGCTGCAGCACAAAACCATACCAGAGGTTTTCCTAATTAAAGGAAGGGGTAAGTTTTCTACCCAGCACTGTAAAAAGCTTTTTTATTGATCTCTTCCCTGCTCTAGCACAGACAACTACTGTAAAGGGAACAGCCTCCATCTCCTTGGGGGAAATGGGGAGAGTCTGAGGTCACTGCCAAACTCCAGCTGTTCCACCACCAGGTTCCCTCAGATCAGGATGATCTCCAGGAAGACAGAAGGTAAAAACAAGTAATGCATTAAAACTAGGACTTTTATTTCTGATTATCTTTATCCTGTATGTCCAAATCAAGAGTTTCATTAAGCCAAAACAGTGGAAGATACCATTATGTATTAGCCTTCTGCCCTGTACCCTATCAAATAAACCCTGAGCAACACGAGCAGGGGAAGCTGTTTACCTCACATGCTGTTCCAGCCATCTCTGCCTCCTGACACAACCACTTACTTGGATTGCCCAGAGGTGTTGTCCAGAACAGTCCGGCCAGTGGTGTCCATACGCTGGATCACCAAATGATCCAGCACCATCTTCTTCTTGGCCCTCTCAATGATCTCCTCCTCTACGGTTCCCTTTGTGACCAGGCGGTAAATATTCACCTGAAGGGCAAAAGAAGAGCAGAGCTATTCCCTGGACCTGAACGTGCTCTGCTGACACAGCAAGGCATCCCTCAGTTGTTCCCCAGACATTGTCTCTTCATGTACAGATGTGTCATTTTAGATGAAAACCAAGCATGTTCTTCTTGTATCTCATGGGAAACAGCAAAAATCAGGTTGGTTAATACAGATCTTGTAGCATGCCCGAGCACAGAGTAAAAGTCTTCTGAAACCATCACTCTAAATCCAAACTGGCATCAAACTTTTCACCTATCTAATAAACCCCTAGCAAAGGTGGATATTCTACTTTCTAAGGGCAAGAAAGAAGAGCCCACGAGGCTGAGAAGTGTGATGCCACAAGTTGGGCTTGGTTTGGAACCATCCCAGAACCCAAAGCCAACAGAAAGACCTGGCATCTGGTGAATCTGGGCTGATTTTTTTGTCTCCTGACTTTTACATGAGCTTCCCTTGTGTTTGGCAGCAGGACAAAAAGACCATGTTTTCAGATGCTCTGGTGAGGTGGAAGCCACTTCAGATTCACACACTGAAGCCCCAGAGGAAACAGCCCAGGTAACTCTTCTGACCTGCTTCTTCTGTCCGATTCGGTGAGCCCGAGCCTGAGCCTGGAGATCATTCTGGGGGTTCCAGTCCGAGTCAAAGATAACAACAGTATCAGCAGAGGCCAAGTTAATTCCCAGCCCTCCAGCTCGTGTTGATAACAAGAAACAGAAGTCCTGGGAGGAACAAAAGAAAAGGCATCCATGAGTTAACCAGCCTGTAACTGTGGACATAAAATAGCAACGGTGACTTCAAAGCTATGCAAGGAAATGGAGACAGAATTGGTGCATTCATGCTCCTCCAGAAAGCAGAAGGAGAATTTCCTTCCCACATACACCAAGTACCACTGGTCTTTAAGCCAGGGCAGAAAATGAGGTGGTGCTGGCAGGGTGAAAGGTGTGCTATTCCAGGAAGAGCCTGGCATGCATCACTGTGGGAAAGCAGTGCAAACAGCTCAGGGCAAGGACACCCTGGAGTCCCTTCTGAAGGTCAGACCATGCTGCCCACCAGACTCCTACAAAGGCAGCAGCAAACACGTGCTTTTTGTTGGCTGCTGGGGGTGAGATCAGTGACTAATAGGTTGGTTGAGTCACTGCCTGAGGGCACGGGGTGCCAGGTTAGAGCCAAGATGCCTGAGCCCCCTGGATGCCCCCAGAGAGGAGAAAGGGCAGCTTCTGTGGGCATTCTTGCTCCTTTCCCACCCATACTGCTGTCTCCTCCTCACTTCCCACAACCATGGAGCACCTGACTGTATCTCCTGTGTCAGACAAGAATGCCCCCCAGTGTGGAGTGAGGAGAGGCATTTCTCACAGCTGAGCTGACTGTGGCACCTTGCACCAGTCACTGTGAGTCAGCAAGCCTGGACGGGAGGTTTGAGATGCCCTCTCCTACAACACTGGAGACTTTCACCTCCAACACTACACTGGTCCTGCCTGCCAGTGCTTAAAATCCACCTTTTTCCTCTGCCCTTTCATATCCAAAACCAGCTTCACACTGGAGGAAACATTTAGTAGACCACAGGGAGGGAATTTCTAAATCCTGGCTCTTCCCAGCCTCTCCAGGAGTCTCTGGAGATGTGACCTGCAGCCCTGTTCTTTGGATGTGGGAGATTCTAAATAAGCAATATGCCTACATGCAAAACCTGCTCTATCTGCGTCTTTAAAAGTATTTGGGGTCCTGTAAAAAGCAATGAATTGAACTGGTTCCCTCTTGGCAGTCACAGCCATGGCTCAGCCCACCCGGACCCTGCTGAGGCAGGACAGCCCCACTGTGGTACCTCAGAGCCGTCCGCGTTGAAGTGGTCGAGCGCCTGCTTTCGGATCTCCCCTTTGATGGAGCCGTCCAAGCGCTGGAAAAGTCAACAACAGTGATGTAAGGAAGCAGGTAAAGGAGCCCTGAGGACCTGCTGCACCCAGCTTCTGGGAGCCCTCAGCCCCCTTCCTCCTGCAGCATTAAGCCATTAAAAATAACCTCCAATTAAAACTGCACTGCCTGAGCCCTCTGCATCACCAGGGCGGGAGCGGGGTGACACTGCAGCTCCCGTTACAGGCTCCCAGCCAGGGTCTCTCTCTGTTTGCTGTCCTCTCCTTGGGGTTTGTCTCAGGACACAGCCCAAAGCAGGGGCCTGTCAGAGGAGGCATTTTGCAGAGATGGGTCCACACTTAAGTGAAGTGACTTCCCAGTTCCCTCCAGTGTGTTTCAGGAAGTGCAACCTGTAATCCCAGCCACCAATCTCTGGGAAACTCAGTGATTCCCACTGCCCAGGCTCCCTCTGCATGTTCTCACATTTTCAAGTGAACCTCACTGTTTTCCAGGCTGCTGTTTCTCACCTGAAAAGGATAGTGTTTGATAGTCAGGTACTCTGCCAAGATGTCCAGCATCCTCACCATCTGGGAGAAGATGAGCACTCTGTTACCTCTCTCCCGCAGCCTGGTCAGCAGCTTGTCCAAGAGAATTAGCTTTCCACTGCTCCTGATCAGAGACTGAAAAAGTAAACATCATTCCAGCTGATGCTTTCCAATCTTACCCTTATGTACATTATGCCAATACATGCAAAGATCTGGTTCTTTTGGGGTCATTCTTCTCCCATACATCTCTAATCAAATTATTTGGATTTACACGGCAGGAGCCACACATAAAATCAATTATCCAAGATAGAGCTTATATTGCATGATGGACACACAACGCTGCCTACAGTGGAAGCAGAGGGCTGGAGATTCAGGTGGTTTAGCTGTGATGACTATTGCTAATGGAGAAGCAAGAAGCTAAAGCTTCGCCAGATCTGATCTTGGTGTGAAGGAGAAAAGGTGTTAACCAAAGACACTGCCCACCTGCAGGGTCTCAAGGCCGTTCTCTCTCTCGTTTTCCTCAGGAGGTTTGATAAGGTAGCAATGGTTGCAGCACTTTTTCAACTCCATCACAATGTTCAGGAAACCAGAGGTGCTCCCCCTTGTTCCCTTTGAAAGAGCTTTGTAGTTTCTTGTCAAGATCCACCTGCAGGCCAGAAAGTGAAAAGTCCAGATCATTCCACAGTGCAGAGTGGGCATGCTGGAGTCTTGGAAGAACAAAACCTTCAGAGACATCTTGTTCAGGCATCAGCCTACTTCCCTCCCTCCATCTCTCTCCACTTCTTCTACAGGATACTCCTGTTTCCTCACCAGAAACCCTGATCTTACTGTCCAACTGGTATTATTACAGTTTAACATTAAACAGCACTATGGTTTTGTGGGGAGCTTTACTCCCCCAGGAAGGTCAGAGCCTCTGTCCTGCAGAGCTGGCATGCCGCA
>NW_009914399.1:21006-41877 GCF_000696875.1 Nestor notabilis
GATCACTGCGAAAGCATCTCCAGTGGTCTGGAGGGGCTTTTTTAGAAGGAAAGATACCAACTACCCTACTTCAGCTTCCTCCTGGGAAGCTCCTGGTACTACATGTGATGGCTGTCACACTGCATTCGAAGGACATGGGATACTGAAACACATTCCCAAGGCACACAGAACAACGTGCCCATTTCTACTGCACTCCCAGTAGCTTAAGCAACGACTCACTTGTAATACTGTTTCTGCAAAGCAGACATTTCCACCCGGAGGATCTGCTCCACTTTGGCTGGCAGCGATTTCTCCACATCCTTCTTCACTCTGCGTAGCAGAAACGGCTCCAGGACCTTGTGAAGGCTCTGGTAGCCATTCTCTCTACCCTTCCCATGATCCTCTTCAAAATCCTCCCAGAACTCAAACCTACCAACAGAAACAAGGAGGAAAGAGGGGTCAGAATACCTTTTATCACACCAAACAGCATCTATTGAATATGCTCCTGCTGCACAAGACAGGAAAGCATCAACTTAACGGAGATACAGTGGAGGATGAAAGGTTCACTCTGCTCTGGCTAACTAAACAGGTTAGCAGCAAAGCTCAAAGCTCTCTGCACTTAGGTGCCTTCCTTGCATCTTATCTTTGAGCTCCATGCTGACTCCCAGGATCCAGAAGCCCAGGTTTTCCAGTATTCTGCTCCCCTGTCTCCTGCTGACATTCACCTGGCAGCAGTTTCTGAACTTTCAACACCACCCTCCCCCAGGCAGGGCTTTGACAACTGCACTATGATTTACACTGCTCTGAAGGCTCTGGATTGCTGCTTCCTGTAACAGCTCCTTTGAAATCTCTTCTCCTCCACTTGGGAGATCTCAAATCTTTCTTTCACTCTTCCTATGATCCAACAAAAAGAACTTGGGGGACAGCTCTTTCTGCAGTCAAACATAATGTGGTTGGGGAGGGTGGCTGAGCCCTAATCTACTGGAAACCTCAGAAATGGTTGAGACGATTGCTTAAAACGAGTTTAGCTTTTTAGAGGTGCCTCTAAAACAGCAGACAGGTTTGAAAGGCAGGGATTAGGTTTCCTCATCCACTTTGCCTCCAGAAATACTCCTTGTATTACTCATTTACCCTCTGATCTTCACCACCCATGTTTGTTCCCCCTTCACTGCATTAACTGCAGAGTTTAATTCAGGGATTTATGCCACTCTGTGCTCCCTCAAATCTGTTTAACAGACAGGAATAGACACAGAGGTATGTTGTGAAGGACGCTTACTTCTCTGGCATGATGAAATGCAGCAGGGACCAGAGTTCTTTGAGGGAATTTTGAAGTGGGGTGCCGGTGATCAGCAGCCTGTGGTTGGACTTGAAATCAATCAGTGTTTTGTACAGCAGAGAGTCATCGTTTTTCAACCGATGGGCTTCATCCACGCCTAGAAAGGCCCAGTTAATACTTCCCAAAACAGCCTGGAGGAGAAGAAATAAAACAAACAGGTCCCAAGGAGATGCTGGGTCAGACAAGTGCCACCACCTTGCATACACCTCTCTCTCCATGGCCAGAAAGCACTGCAGTGTGCGCTTTCCAGGATGTCCTCCCCAGCCCTGGTGCTGGACCCACCATCAAAGGAGTGGGGCTCAGAAGAGTTTCTTGTTAACAAAATATGGGGACCAAGATGCCTACACTAGGTTGTTCTCCCCAGGAAGGAAAGGTGAAACTCATCCATGCTGTGCAGCACTCCTGCCATATGGGAATACTCTTTCAGCAAGTATACCTATTTTCATCCACCTTTGCCTTACCCAGAAAGCACAGTCCCTCCCCCAGCCCTCTACTCCTTCCTCTCTCCATGCAAAAGCAAACAGTAGCTATACGTTCTCCATCACCACAGAGGACAGTGGGAGATGACATCCAATAGCTGGGGGCTGGCTGTACCCTTTGCAAGCACAAGAAAGCCTAAATAAAACCATCTTTGGACCATTACCCACCTTATCCTTGAGGAGGATCTCATATGTTGTGATAAGTGCATTGAATTTCAACCTTTTAGACTGAGAGTGGATCCACTCATATTCCCGTATCTGCGAGAGGAGACAAATGTTAACTTCCACCAATGTTATAGGGAAAGGAAAAGGAAAGGGTTAATAATCATTATTCAGTGTCGCTATAGCCAGAGGTTTCCACCAAGTCCAAACTCCTGTTGTTCAAGGTGCCATTTGATGAGCTCAGGGTGCCCAAGAAGCAGCTTCTTTTGGTGCACACATGGCTCTTGCACAGGTAACAAAACAAGGTCAAACAGTTTGCTGTTGTGACATTACCCTCATCTGCCAAATGAATGCATCATCTCATCATGACGAGACTCACAACACTGGGGTGCGTGCTGTGCTGTCTGAATAATGCACAACAGAGGACACAAGCATTTTTACACTGCTATACTCCTTACTGCAGCAGTTCTCAGCCCACCACAGTAGCGGTTTCCAGACTCCCTGAGAAAAGCCAGTACTCCTGTGCTCACTCTAAGAGGGGAAATAAGGTAGAAAAGGCCCTGCAGCAGTGAATTACATCCAAGTGCTCTGCTAACACGAGTTCCATCTGCTGGTACTATCCACCAGCCTCCTCAGCAGAATGTGTCACAGGTTACACAGAAGCTGCTGCGTTGCACCCAGTGTTTCCACCCAACCTCACACTCCTCATTCCATACCATGTTCCTGCTCATGAGGTCTCCGATGTAAACCACCACGTTTATCTCAGGTGCCCACACTTCAAACTCTCTCTGCCACGAGGTGAGAGTGGACAAGGGCACCACCAACAGGAAAGGGCCATAGAGCTGGTGCTGATGGAAGAGGTACGACAGGAATGATATTGTCTGAATCGTCTTGCCAAGTCCCATTTCATCAGCCAGGATCACGCTGTTGTTCCTGAGAGGGCAGAGAACAAACATATATGCCCTGTGAGGGCCTTTTTCCACCACTACTAGTTTACTGTGCAGCAGCATGAATAGCAATCCACAACAAGAACAGGAAGGGGGCAGTGCAGAAACGTTTATCTTAACACTTCCAAGTGGATCCCAGGGACATCCAGACTGTACATGGCACTGTAGCTTGCCATGTTAGGAACACATTGTGATGAATCCAAACTGGCAAACGAGGACAGAGGCAAAGGAAGCGGGGAGTCAGTAGCCTAATTTCAGAAGGGTATTTCTCAAAGACTTCAAGTATGTAAGCATGCTGAGCCATGAGTTTTCTTCAGTTAAGGCAATGGAAACTGAGGGCTCATATGCAGTAGGCTCACACAACAGCCAAGTCCAGCCTGTGAACAGGCCCAGACAGGGAAAATGGGTTTTGTTTTCACATAAGGTTTCTGAAGTTCATGATTTAGACAGTTCCTGCTTGCAGTGTCTGCAATGGTAACATTTGAAATCCTTCACGCTGCAGGAGGAGGCCGGGTGCAGACCTCACTTGAAGACAAGAGGGCCAGATTCCACAGGGACAAGAACCAGGAGTCACAAACCCAGGACGTGTACGTACTTGCACCAGGAGTGAGCGAGCCAGTTGAGGCCCTCCAGCTGGTAATCGCGCAGCTCCAGGTTCTCACCACCAGTGTAAGAGGGCTGTTTCTTCAAGGCAACAAACCTCGGTCTCTGCTTCAATACCTGAGAAAGACACTCAAGTAAGGCTCAGTGTTCAGCAATGAAACCTATGAATTCTGCAAAGAATGTGTCTCTCTTCGTTGGTTAAAGTCTGTCCACATTTTCCTAAGCCAGTGCTTATGTCTGCAGTTCGGATAACCGCTCCGCAGTGCTGTTTTCCCTGCTGCCCTCTGGTTCTGATGCCCAGCACTGAGTCCCCCCAAGTGCAGTAAGCTGTACACAATGCACAGGAGATGGCACAAGCACCACCTTCTTTTCTGTCCTCTTTTGGGTTTTCTCCCATTATTCCCATCCCTCCATGGTAGCAGCATCTTGCAGGTTTCCTCTTCCCTCAGCTATGATGTTTTTTCATCCAACTGATATCAAACCTCTGCATTTCTGCTGCAGCTCCTTCTAAGGAGGAAGCACTCTGCAAAGATTCATTAAGCCTCCCACTCCCCAGGGGGGCATAACATTCTCACTGTACACGGAGTAAAGGAAACTAAAAGGAGTTCACATCTCTGCCTTAAAGTACAATACAAGAAGAGCAAACAACCATTCAAACACTGGTGGGAGGATGGGAAAATGTTCTCTGACATTTATCCTGACAAAAACTTCACATTCTCACTGCTTGTGTCATCACCCAGCCTGAAGAAACCCAGCAGGAGGAGAGAAGAGACGGGAGCAAACCTTGCAGTCCCGGGTGGGAATGGTTTTGGAGTTGTTACGGTTGTTGAAGCTGTCGATACAGTGCTGGAATTTCTTGCTGATCAGTGCCTCATCCTCCCAGCTGCACTCAGCATAGGGCAGCCCCATCCACTTACACAGGTATTCAGGGTCATTTGAGGATGTTTTTCGACTGCTTGCTGCAAAAGACGCATAAAACCCCAAACCTCAGCTACTGTGGTTGTGCGGCTCAACCACAAGTGGTGTTCCCAGGGGCAGTCTCAACTACCCGGACAACCACAACACAGGTCTTGGTTAGCAGGAGAAGTCTAGAGGGACCAAAACATGCTCTTTTACCTGGCAGTTCTGAATGTCCCGTTGTGGTCTTGCTGGTCTTCACAGCTGTGGTTGAAGACAGAAGGGAAGGAATGCTTTGGAGTGCTGGCAGCCAGCAGAGGGAGCAGGGCAGACAGGCTGTCACTGCCACACACCCCACAGCTTGTACAGCAATTGTAGGTTAAACAGCTCTCCAAGACAATTCCCAAAGCAATTGCACATCCAGCTGACATGACTGTAATATTACTGAAGTGCTCAGTAAGTCCTGTTATCATTTTCAATATGTAATCATGAAAATCTAACCCCTCAGCTGCCTCGCAGCCTAACCACATCCTCAACCACATTGCAGGAAGTGGTGCTCACAACAGCCAGGCCTCTACTGCTGCTGTTGATGCAAACACCTTGCATCCAAAGGGCTGAAATCAAAGAACTCCAGCAGCAGCAACCCGAACATCCCCCTGGGAACTAGTGTATCATCCCATACTCCAGGCAATGAGAGTGATTGATTCGTGTTGCTTGTAAATACAGATCCGTAAACTTGGAATTGCTGCTGTTCAAATCGCTGCATTTCAGGCACTGAAATACACTTCACACCTATTTTTTTCTCCAGAGATACTGAAGAGAGAGCCATGCACTCACGCTGCTGCCACTAGAGATGAAAGTTCCACTCTTACTTCACCCCTTCACAGAAGTGTTGGGTTCACTTACCTATCACTCTCTCCACTATCTGATACTGTTTGTTCAGCTCAGAAGCCAGCTCCTGTTGGCAGTTGAAATATTCCACATCTTCAGGTGATACCTTGCCCAGCCTAGATGCAAAAAGATCCAACACAAAAAGCCACTGTAATGCTTCTGTCGCAATGCTCATGAAGGCCCCATAGAGATATTGTACTTTGCTATATGGTTCTGTCAGTCACTGAAGCAGACTGCTGCTTATATTGAAGTGTTTTTTAAAGCTTCCTATAATGACAGATCATTACTGAGAAGCAAACGTCACAGACATTCATACTGTCTCCCTGTTAAATGATGCCTTATTCTGCTGCAAGAATCAGTCTCAAAACCAGAGTCAAATTGAGATGGGAGCTGCTACTCCACTTTTATCCCTTCAGAAACACATCATAGCTCCCCTTAAAGTTCATGGGAACATCAGATATAAAATGATGCAAAAACTTTCATACAAACAAGCCCATAATGAACAAGGGTTACTGAGGCTGCAAGCCCTCCTGGGCCAGGGGAATCTGTGCACTGTTTATTTGTTGTCAACTACCCCAATTCTCAAGCCTGGGAAGTGGTAATATTGTGCATTTCATGCCTCTTCCTCTATCTTTCAACACCACAGCCACAGACATCTTCTCTGTGAGGGGAGATGTTCAGAGAGCAGTGAGTGCTGTGCACTGAAAACACTTGCTGTTTTCAACATGCTTTGCAAGAAGAAATCAAATGTTTTCAGACATGACTCTGCAAAAACCTCTGGCTAAAGAGAGAAAGGCCCAAGGCTGAAGTAGAGCATACCATTGCTTGATCTCCTCCTCTTTTTTCTTGAAGTTCTCTAGCTTTTTCAGGCCCTTCACTTTCTGCTGTTGCAGGGACTCATCACTCTCCCACGTGCTATGGATGTATGACCAGCCTTTCCATTTGATCAGGTACTGAACTTCTCCCTCATCCTTTTCAGGATCAAAGTCAGCACTTGGGTTACCATTAGCTTCAGTTGCATACACTGTAGTGGAAGCACCAATGGCTGCAAAAGGAATCAGGCTGCAGTTGGTACCTTTGTTATCAAGCACTGGACATGAACTGAATTAGGGCAGAAGCTTATTTTTCCAATACATCTTTTGTGACAGCACAAAGAATATCCTGCACATTCTGCAGCCCAGTGAGACAGGCACACAAAAGTCTTCCATACAGAACCTTTATAAATCTGTCATAAATGCCTTTTCTTCAAGTATAATTCAAAGGTCTCTTGAAAACACTTACAACCATTCAGCTTCACAAAACCACTCTTGCAAGGCTATGAGAACAAAACATAGGCTTCATTTTCATTATTGTTTTGTCAATGGGGCTGTGAAAAATGACTCTACTGGAAGATCTATTTTCTACTTCAAAGAAGAGAAAAGCAAGAACTGGAGAACAATAACTGAGTCTTAAAATCTGTGCACACTAAATGAAAGTTGCCAAGCACATAAAACACACAAACTTGACCTATTAGGGTTTTCAATACCAGATTTTACAAAAGCTGCTTAGAAGACATAAATAAATGGCATAGAGGAAAGGCTGAAGAGCACTGAAACAACACCCTTGGCCCCACACTCTGAAGGTGCCAAAGCACTGCACCAACTGGGAGTGCACGTGATGGACATCAGAAACAAAGGATTTTTCCAGAACTACACACCTCCTTTCTTTCCAAGCCTGATGTCCAAGACTTTCTCAATAGTTTCACAGTTGTCTTGCTGCTCATCAGCTCCTTCCACAGTCATCTCTATCAGGTCATCAGAATCCGTCTCAAAATCATCATCTTCTTTGTAACTGAACGAGAAAAAAACCAAACTGATTAAAAAACTCTTGACTCTTCCCAGCCCAGAAACACACAGAATGGCAGAGACCAGAGCAAGCCTTCTCCAGCATTCATCCTGCAGTTCAGTGCATGTTCAGCACATGCATTTCTTAAGTTAGATATTCAGTGTTTTCCCCCAAGACACTTTATCAGATTAATTGTCTTGTCCATGTAGTTTTTCTGATGATGGCTCATACCAGGTATTTCATAAGGAGGTGGAACAATCCCTGCAGCCTCCTCCATTCAGTGAAAGATTATTTCATGTTTAATATTAGAGGCTGCAGAGCATCAAAAGGCTGCATGGGTGCCTACACTGCCCTAGGGACTACACTTGTCATCTCTGATGAACATTTAACCACCAGAAAGTATTCCTCCGGTGGCTCTTTGCAGGTCTCTTATGAGGACTGCCAAAAGGTGAGAAGGTACATTGGGGAATGGATAATGCTTTACCTCCACCGTGCCTCAATACTCTGTCCCAAGGCATCACCCAGCAGCCACTCTCAGACAATTGGTCCAATCTAGCACAGCTGCTCCCTTTTACTCATTTTAATCTATTATTTGCAACTCTTAATCTCACCTGAGAGTGCTTTAGAAATATTATGCAAACCTCCTCACATTTCTCTAAGAGGGACAGGTAAATATTCCCTCTTTATAGATGGCAAAACAAGGTAAAGTGAAGTCAGATGTTCCCAGCATGAACGTGCCAAAACAACCCCATCTCAGCTAACAGATACCTGCAGGGCAGAGCAGGGTCCCTGCAGGATCACACAGGGAGTCAAGGACCTCTGAGGCCCCCTTATCCCCAGCCAGCCACCTCTCATCATCAAGCAACCCCACACTTCTTGATACCTGACATTTTTGGCTGCTCTTCGTCGAGTTTGCCTCTTGGGGGTCTCATCATCTTCATCATCATCATCATCTTCAGAGGAGTCTGGTTTCTTTCTCTTCTTTCCACGCTGTGGTTTGTAAGTCTTTTTAACACTGGTTTTGGTCACTGTTCTATAAGAAGAATTAAAAAAACAGAATGGTTTATGAAACATCCATTTTGGCAAGTCTTTAAGAAAGCATGAATCTCAAATACTAGACTCCTAGGGATTTAGTCTGCTCTAATTACCATGGAACCCACTGCATCACTACAGGAGCATGAAATGGGCAGACAAGAGAGTAACTAAGTCCTAGGTTTAGTAGGTGGTAAACATGGGTAAAAAACAGAGACTACCTCCACCTAGCAGAGGCAGACAAGACTTATGCAGAAAGAGACAGACTGAACCAACCACTCCTTACCTCCTTTGGGCAGGTCTTCTTGCTTTAATTTTCTTCTGTTCAGGCTCACTCTCTCCACTGCTGCCTTGCTCCCCTCCATCTTCATCCTCTTCTTCACCAGAGATAACTCTTTTCCATTTGTTTCTATGGTCAGAAACACAGGTCAAGAAGGGCAATCGTATTTCAACACAAGCACTGGCTAAGCAGACATCCAAGCCATCAAGGTTAACACTAGCAGGTCATCGTTCTGAGTAAAAGCTCAAGTTGTGCTCTTGGTTGTTGAGTGCAATGCAGGGGGAATTTCAGGAAGAGACCTCAGTCACTGAGGTTTTGGTTCACATAGTGGCAGCGCATCTTGAGTGAGGGTGGCTCTTAACACATCCTACAAGTGCCTGTGGCAGAGCTGCACTTCTTACAACTGGGTGGGCAAGTGCTCCAATTCATTTGGTTTTCTTTTCCATTTCTGCGTTCCTGAAATGAGCTGGAAAAGTCTTAAGGGAAGTGCTCTTTTTTTTCCACTTACAGAGCAGGAGCCACAGCACACACAGTTACATGATCTCCTTGGAGCCTGGGAAATGGAGGAAGAACCCTCCTGCCATCTAAACTCAGGCAATTCAAGTTTCCAAGTGTGAAGGTAAATCACACCACACCACTAGTGGAAGGAAGCCCCATTATCTGTGGGCAATTGAGAGCAGCTCCAAAATCCCCTCTGAAGGAGCCCCTCTTTTCTCCAAGGAGAGTCCCCAGGGATTATTCCCCTCGCCCAGGAGAGGTCCATACTACCACAATCCTCCCTGCCCTCGGTTACCTTCCCTCCTGCATTGATGTGTACAACTAAATGAAAACTTAACAGATAGAAGAAAGGGAGCAGGATGATGAGGCTGTGTTTATGTTTTCTCTAGCAGGCTTGCTTTAATCTTTGGAAAAGCTAAAAAGAACTTATTAGATGGGAAAAGGCTCCGAAATATAACTGTAAGTGGACTCAGTTATGGTAATCAGGCATTCAAAAATAGCCTTTATGGAAGTTCTTTTGTTTTAGCAAACGTTATAATAGAAGGGGGATAAGAATTTGTCATTTTATTCTGTTAATCAAAGAGGTGGGGGGAAAAGGGATTAACTTACTTTTAAGTATGTTATCATTAAGTACACTTTAAGTAGTTATTCTCTCTGCAGGAGAACAAGTAACCTGACGGAGCAGTGACAGACTGACAACAGAGCAAACCCGGCTTGTTCAGATTCCATCACAGGCAAAGTGGGAAAATATAAACCAAAGAGAAGTTGGGACATTGCACCCATCCACAGCTCCACATTCATGCTTCGATTTCAGTCACCCAAAGTATTATTACTGGAAATATTAAATATTTTGCAAGCTTTCCATGTTGACACCACCTACCAAACAACTGGAAAATACAGCCAAACAAAGTACCACCATCCAAAACCCTTTCCCTAGAAACTTACGTTCTTTTCATCTGCTTCTGGCCTCTTCTTTTTGGGCTCTCATTTTCAGATTCACTACTTGCCTTTAATTGAAAAGAAAGAAAATCAGGTTGTAGGCTTCACTCTGCATTGTCTCCTCAAGGATGCTCCAGAAAGGAGCTGGAGAGCTCTGAACATCTGTCCTGGAGTCCCTGAGCTCAGGATGTGTGAAGCTGCGACCCACCTACCCCTCAAGCAACCTTCATGTGCCTTCCTAGCAGATGTGCAGCGTGTGTGATACCCCATGGATTACCATGGGATGAATTTAACCCTCCAAACCTTGCACTGCCTAGATGCTGGAGGCAAAACATGCCCAAGGGGAGCTCAGCTGCTGCCACCTCTGCCTGTGTTGCAGAGTGAGCATCACTCCTGCCTGGAGCTCGAGATTCAGGCAGCAACATGACTTAGTGCTTTCTGGACAGTGCTTTCAGGGCCTGCCACAGTGCTAAGGCTCAGCTGTTTGACCAGGTCTTTAACTGAAAGTGCAGGGGCTGATTGTACTTTCCTAAGTGCCCATACTTGCCATTTGAGCAGGGATCCTGCAAGATTTAGAGGTGTTTCTGTGGCTGCAAAGACTTTCACAGCTACAAATACATTATGATCTCTGCCTTCATTAGAGAAACTTCTTATAAGGAAGGAAAGTCTCCTAAGAAGACAATACTCTCATCACAAGAGTGTCCTTGCTTTCCTGTTTTCTCCCACAGCAAAACTTGCTGAGGACCTGACTGGGTCAGAGCCATGTCCTGCTGCTTTCCTTCCTTCTAATCCTCCACTCTCCAGCACTGAGTTCTCTCTGGTTGAACGTATCTAGAGGTATTCTCACTACTTGCTGTACTATTTTAAATGCAGGTGTCATTAACTCCTACAGACCAAAATAGCTAAAAAAAAAAAAAATAATCTTTAGGCTGGTTGTGCACGACCCAATTTTCATCAAAAACTACTCAACCATAAAAGCCGATTATCACACAAATAACACCCTCAACCAACACATGACTCCGCATACACTTGCCCCAGAAAACACAAGTTGGCAGAGAGGAAACTGAAGAAACCAATGTGAGATTTCTAAAGGAGTATTAAAATGATAAAAGTAGCCTCCAATATTGCTTGATTTACACACAACAAATAGCTTCAAACTGCTTTTTGCCACTGTATTCAGCTTTCGCACTAGGAAGTGTCTGTCCATCACCACAGGCATCTCCTGGTGCACCCCCTCCGCTGGATACAGCCAGCAAAGCTCACAGCCAAGAGCTGTCCAAACAAGGATTTAGTGAGAAGGTGTGAGCCGCAATATGTAAAGTCGAGGCTCTGGGGGACCATGGCTCACCCCTCTGCTTGCTTTCTGCATCCTGTATTTCCATTTTCCAGCTTCCCTTCCACCAACAGAGATTCCCCTCTCACTGTTACCAGTGTTTCCATTAAGATACACTGAATACTGGATGCTACGTTAGACCAAGAGCTTTGCTGAATTCCACTGTGCTTGGGTGTCAGATTTACATGTGACACAGCACCACCTTTTGCGCCATATCTAACTACAAACATATGTTCATCCACCCATTCCCAGCACGAAACCTATCTCACTGACCTAGCATCCAGGAAGCAAGCGACTTGCAAACCCCAGGGACAGCCCTACCTACCCTTGCAACATAAGCCAGCCATTCCAGATTTCAGTTTAGATAAGTGAACTTCAAAAGCCCTCCATTTTCTGTTTCTCTTTTAATCTCCTATCCCCTTTCTGAAGAGTGCTGCTCTGCCATTCCACTGCTGACATGGTTTTTGAGAGCTGCCCCTCAATGCACATTTACTCTTCTCAGTCTTTTGGCAAGCCACAAGAGAGGTGGATCTTTTTCCTACTGTGTGTCAGAGAAGACCAGATCTGGAGAAAACAACCGCTGGCTCTTTGAAACTAACTCCACTTTTTGGCCAAGTTTCTGGTGTCCATCTTCCTAATGCCTCTCCCCCACCCTGCTCCGTGCCTGCCTCTCCAAATCTCTTGCTAATCTCTTAATGACTTGTCTTTTCCTCACACACCTCCTCCTGCCTTGAAAAACTCTAACTTGTGACTGCAATTCAGCCGCCTTCGGTTACGTCTTTCAAAGGCACCACTGTCTTTTCTGGATGCGTGTCAAGCCCAGCTCCATCTCCTCTGACACAGCCAGTCCCCAGCCTGAGTCATGTGCCTGCCTTGTGCTCCCACATCCTCCCTGTCCGGGTGCCTGCAGCCCCATGGCAGTGACTCAGCCTCGCCTACCGCCCATCTCACTAACTCCTCCCTGCATCCTGACCTGGGGTGCCAGGCTCCAGCCCCTGCCTGAAAGCTCCTTTTACCATTTTATACAGAAAACAATAATAAGTATTTATTTCTTAAAGCAGAATCACATTTTAGCAATCTCTTAATTCTGCATAAATCCACATTTCAGGACTCAGCCACAAAACACTATGCTGACTTGACTGAATCATCCCAAGGGTGAGATTTACACCTCTGCCCTGGACTATGCAAGCTCAGAGCTTGTGCTTGTAACACCCCATTATCAGCATCAACCCACAGGCTCTGGCTGGTTAAGGACATGTAGAGGATAATCAGCAAGCTGGGAGCATGCCAGGTCCAGACCATGACCCGAGGTGCTGCCTGCCCTCCAGCCTGCCACTCACCATCACCAGGAAGCAGACCAGTTGGGAAATCACATGCAGCCTGATCTGCAGTAACATCACCTCCCTGCGTGACACATGCTGAGATGACGAAATCCACCCCCAGTCCCCACCAGGGCTTTTGTCAGCCCAGCAAGAGATGCTGGGGGCACATGGCTCCCTCTCAGAGCCCCAGAACCCTGGTGGGCACAGGCTGCCCCTCTGCGGTGCTGCTGCTGTGGCCGAGGGAAAGATGACTTGCCTTCCCTAGTTCCCTCTTTCCCTTCCAAACACTACAAACGTGCCCAACTTACTCCTGCACCACCACTTCCAACCGGGCCAGGAACTGCCCACTTACAAGTTGCTTTCCAGCTGAAGGGATCAGCCTTCCCTCTGACTCCTCCCATCTAATTCATTCTCTCTCCCTGCACACAAAGTGCACACACTTTTATTGATTAATTATGCTGCATTTTGCTGTGGAGCCACATAACACAAAACATAATGAAGCTCCATACACAGCACCAAGCAAGGCAATGCAGCAGCAGCAGCTTTAAACTGCTCTTACAGATTGTCCATGAGTGTCCTCACCACTAGCCCAGGGCAGGAGAAATGGAGACTCAAGGCCATTGGCATGGTCCAGGTGAGCATCTTCAGCTCATGCTGCCTACTAGGAGAGGTGAAGACTTGCTTAAACAGAGGCAAGAAACATTTCAGACTAAAGGCAAAGTGAGGATTTGCTCGTTGCAGGCTTCTCAGAGGCTCCAGAAAAGCTGGAGGACCTCAGCTCACCAGGTTAATTTTCTTACCTCTGCTGAAACTCTCTTTCCCAGTGGCACTGAGACTATTAGAACTTTTAGAAAATACAAGGCAAAACACTGATCAAAATGCCGATGAGCACCATTTTTCTTCAATGATGAAACCAGTTGTATTTTGGGAACGCTCTGGTGCGTGACTTGTGGCCTCTCTCTCACAGAAAAGATGCACCATGTGATTTATTACTAATTCCAATCCGAAACTGTCCTTTTTATACTCAAAAGAGTCTGCCTGTTTTGGCCACATTTATTTCTCAGCTGCCCCAGACCACTCAGAAAGGCACCTGGCTCTGCATGTCTCTCATCCTCCAGCTGAAACCTAAAGCTGATTTATTAACTGCAAAGAAAATGCATGGGCAAGTACTATTTTTACTAAAAACCTCACATCTGCTCTTATTCCTGGAGACAGCTCTAGTCCCCAGAGCTGCTCTGTACCCCTATGCAAAACCCTGCTTTCGCTTCCTGATCTTTCAGCCCATGTCTCTGTATCAGTAACAAGTTATTTATCCCCCCTGGTTGCAGCTCAGAGACCTACACAACGTGCCCAAAGGCCTACAAGCAGTTCCCAGAAGGCAATTACAAATTCACAGAATGGGTTGGAAGAGACCTTAAAGCTCATCCGGTTCCACCCCCTGCCATGGGACCCCTTCCACTAGAGCAGGTTGCTCCAAGCCCCTGTGTCCAGCCTGGCCTTGAACACTGCCAGGGATGGGGCAGCCATAACCACTCTGTTCCATTGCCTCACCCCCTCACAGTGAAGAGGGTGAACGCAGCACAGAAACTTAGAATGGAAAAGCCCTTCTGGGGGCATGGGGGCTGCTGTCCTCCCACTGCAGGCACCGAGTCGTACAGCCAGAAAGCAAACCAAACAGGAAAACCCCTTATGCTCCACCTCATTAATAACACAGTGACATTTACTCTCACCGTGCTCATTTCCGTGCTGGTTTTTGTTCCGTCTCCCATGTTCGTACTTCCCTTTCCTTTTATTACTACATGCAGATTCCCTTCCCCAGTTCTTCTTAATTTCTTTCTTATTCTCAGTCTTCATCCTAGTTTCTCTCTTCTGGATCTCTCAGAATTTATCTTCCTCTCCTCTACGGTTGTCCAAGTACCATCCCCTCTCTAATACACAACGTTTGTGCTCAGATGCTACAGATGCAGTAATCAGAGTTGAAAGATCGTATCTCATTTAAGAACTTACAATCTTAAAATCTCCTGCCACGGAGAAGCTTCCCCCTGTTAAAGCTTTCAGCCACTCTCAATCATTTCTATCACAGAAATAACCCTACCCAAACTGCTGGCCTCAGAGCACAAATTAGTGAAGGAACAGTGCCCCAAAACCTGAACCACCTCCACACCATGTCCCCTGACAAGGGTGAGTCACGGGGCAGCCCGCAGGGAGGTGTGATGCTGATTCTTGTTCTGTGCTCTGCGCCTGCAACGCTGCCTGGGCGATGCTGCTGGCTAATACTGCAGAGAAGCGTTAGGGAAGAAGGCAATTACAAGCTCTTAGACACTGTGCTGGAAGTCCCAGGCAGCAAGCAACAAGAGCAGGTCACTGGTGACAGGATTAACCCTGTAAAGGTAAAAAGCAATCTTAAGAGGTGTCAAGCGCCTTGGGTTTCTGCCAGCTCCAGCAGCGGCAGGGAGTGCTCAGCACCATGCAGGCTCGAGCTAGACTATTTCCTCCCTCTTGGCGTTTAGGTCTTCCAAAAGCAAGACTTTCCATCTCCTCCTGCTCTTTGCGAGGCCTCAGCACTGTGCTCCTGACTCGTCACACCCTCCATCGGACTCTGCTGCAGATGGGAGTTGCCCTATGGGGACCAGTCAGCGTTGCTTCGGGGAAGAGAGAAGGGAAGGGGACGGTCCAATTTTGTTAATTTTGGCTTTGTTTCACAAAGGTGGCAATGGGATCATTTGGAGGATGGGTTGTTTTTTTTTTGTTTTTTACAATATTTTGTGGTATAGCAAAGTTTTCACATCTCAGATTTGAAGAAGTTTTATCGTACCTTAAATAGTAGGAAATAAAGATATTGAAAAAGAAAACAACATTTGCAAAACCACGTAATATTGTAAAACAAAAAAAGATGGGACTTACCTGAGCCCCTAAGAGGGCACTGGGGTCTGCAGCGGAGGTCTGTGGTGGGTGTGACATCGCCAGCACAGTGCATGCCGCGGCATCGCACAGAGAGGTGGCCGGCGAGCCTGGGCTTTGCCGAACTTGAAAAGGAAAACAAAAGCTACGTCAATGATGTGCCCAAAGCCCTCTCCTAACCTGCTGCTCTGCGGGACATCCAGCACAGGAGTCTGGGGAGGTGCAGGTGGGGGCACTGGGGGTGCCACAAGGCTCAACAATAACACATCAGAGCAAGAAGCTGGAGACCTGCGCCCACCGCGCAACTCGGGACCCCTTGAGCATCCAAATGTGCATTTTGGTGGTGAAGCTCAAAACCCTGAGCTGACCATCAGAGAGTACCACTGGGCTCCTGCTCTGCTGAAAACCGGGTTCATCTTCACATTCCCAGCCACATGGTTTGTACCTGGCTCTATGCCCCAAGATCTGCTTCCAGTCTAAGCCACTCTCTGGTTTTCTTTACCCTCAGCTATAGCTACTCAACCTTCCTGAAGACCTTGCTGATGGAAAGCTCTATGCAGAAAGCCTCTTAGATGCAAATGAAGGTGCTAGTTAATTTCTACAGCCTCAGAAGAAAAGCACAAGGAACTATGAGGTTTGTCTGCCAGGCTCTGACTGCTGTCACCTCCAACTGAAGCAGAAAAGACCCCCCAATATTCAACTAAAGTGACAGTTCATAAAACTGAACACACCCAAATGCATTTATTGGTGTGATCCAGTCCAGTATGGGCAACAATGACTGTTTTGTTGTTATGAGGCGTTTCTGGGAACTTTCCTTTATTCCTGGTGGTATCTGTGTTGTGGTTTGGTTTGGGTTTTGTTTTTACACAGACTCATTCTCTCGAGGACATTTCTACAGCAGAACATGACTTGCATTACACCTCATTCCAGCAATCAGATCTCAGCCCAGTGTCTGTCCCGCTGACTCCAGAGATCTCAGGACAAGCAGGTCCACCTGCAGGACTGGGACCTTAACTATGAGCTCCAACATCCAAGCACCAAGCTAGAACTCGATGTTTACAAGGCAATGCAGATGAGACCTCCCTTCGCTCTTTGTGTTTGCTTGGTTTTATATGTTCAATGATCCCTCAACCCTTTTTTTTTCCTTACCTCATCTTTAATATTAAATCGTGATGGTTCTTGTCTGCTTCGGTTTGACCTCCTAACCCCATAAACATCAGGATATTCTTCCCACATCTGCAAAATAAACAGACCATCAGAAGGCCTGCTTCACCCCAATTGTTTCTGACACTTCAGAGAAGCTTGATGGTCAATGTTTTCTTAAAAACCAACAAAAAACCATTAAGTAGCAACCAGTAGATGAACACTTTAAAACACTGGCTGAAAAGGATTATGATTATTTTGGGGTATTTGGCAACACTCTAAAGCAGCATCTTTCATCTCAGTATTATCTTTACAGCGGTCCATCTTTCCACCAGGGTACAAATTACTTTCCAGCTCACTCACCCTGAAGGACAGGGCATTGAGACAGTCAGGCCTCTGCAAGCAACGGTGCTGAAAGTAAAGGAGGCAGCACCTTGCACGTGGAATGAATGGACCTACCAACTCAAAAGGACAATCCGCTGCTGCTAACAGCTTCCACCACAATTCCTTTCCACAGGGAAAGCCCCACCAGCTGCCTGAAGAGTCCAGAGACGAGACATCACCAGCAGCAACTTCAGAAGTGAATTCTGCGGCCCGGCTGGATGGCAAATGGACCAGGACACCCTGTCCTTTGGTAAGGCAAAGGGTGGTGCTGCCAGTCCTTCTCCTGAATGCACTGATGCGAATGCGGTTTGGCAGCACTGGACATGTGGACGTGCAGAGCTGACACTGGGAACAGTTGTGCTCTATTCGCCGTAACCAGGCCCTAAATAGTTTAATACACTGTGTGTATCATGCATTTGCTCTTGCTGGATGGACAGGATGAGAAGGGGGAGACAAGAACTGATGCCCTGAGGGATGTGAATGCAGAGCTGTGTTGGTGACACAGGACACCAGAAGATTTACAGGGCAGATACAAACCACCAACGTGCCTCTCAAACACCTACACCAACAATGCCCTTCTCCCTCAGCACAGCTTATCCTCTTACAGTTTCCTAAACCTGTTCACTCTCCTTCTGCTTCTCTCTTTGTCTCCAGTCCTCAAAAGTCTCTGCAAGCCACTGGCACAAAAAAGAAATCAAAATACACTGGGAGATGCAGGACTGCAGGCTGCAGGACAGCAACTTTTCTGCTGTTATGGAAGTATTAAGATAACACTGCAACAGACAGATGGTGAAGGTGTGTATCTGCTGGGCATGAGAGTACAGAGGGAAACTGACATGAAAGAACTCAAAATACTCCCCAAAGTGTTCGAGGAACTTGTCTTTTCATCTTTTAAATGGCACAAGTTTTGGATGAGGGATCAGCTCCTATGACAAATGTGAACAGCACCTAATGCAAATTAACCTCACCTTCATGGGTGTATCTAGACAGAAATACAAAATAAACAATATAATGATTAATTGCGTTGGTTATTCAAGGACAACAGGTATCAACACGCCCAGGTTAGAGCTAGCTAAGGAAAACACCCATTAACAGAGAAATTAAGGAAGGGAGAGGCTTTCTTATTAGAGGGCACCCTGACCTTTTCATGTTTCATCATGCTAATTATCACCCTGGGTCTGGATGTGCTCCCTCATAAAGTGATTTTAATGTTTAGTGTTAGGGACATGCTGTTAGAAGCCCACAGAGGAAGAGAAAACTTACCAACAATAAAACAGGACTTTGAATATTGCATTGCCACAACTGCCTTATAAATGCATCCTTCTCCTTGCCAGTCTGAACACAGGAGATTCACCCACAACCTGAATCAGCAGCCTAGAGATTTGTGAGAAGCTGGTAATAAAACCCTTCACTTCCCCCTAGCAGGTACATGCGGAGAACAGGCTGAAAGCACTGATCTTCCTTCTTAGTCTTTATGTACTTAGCAACTTTCTCCATAAAACTCACTCTTGCAGCCAGCTGTGCAAAGTGCAAGCTACAGCTAAGAACAACAGGACACTTAAACACCACAAACAAAAAATATCTGACCTAACCTGATCTTCCTCCCTCCAAGTAAACTCAGTTCACCCAGTTCTGTCTCCAAATGGGTATTTGGGCTCCTCTTCCTCACCTCACACTACACTGGGTTACTCAGGTGCCTCCATCCCTTGGTAAAGCAGGTATCCAAGGCACAGCTTCTGCACTGGGGAGCTTTTTTCCTTCTCCTTTTTTCTTTACTTTTTTCAAAGAGGAGATGAGAAAAGATGAGAAAAAACAAAAGTGGCCCAAATCCTGGACAAGCATTCTCCTGATTATGAACCACATAGGGAAGCTTAACTGCTTCTGAGGGAGAGAAGAGACAGGAGAGAGGAATGGAAAGACAGAGGGAGAGGATGAAATGACAGGGTCATGTATTAATGGCAGGCACCTGCTCCTTATTCGCACCAGTTCAGCCCCATCACTGTCTATTTGGTGACCAAAGGACTGTCCCATCAAATACGTGCAATTCCTGCTCACAAGGATGACTCCAGCAGGGCAGAAGCACACAGACTAAACAGCCAGTAAGTGACTTGGAGACAGCAGAGGCTGGAGGCTGTTTGGTCAACATGCAAAGTGGCAGGGAAGTTGAAGACAGCTTCATTAAGGTCCTGCTGTCTGCCCCTTCATGGTGCGCACAGGGGTAACACGGCTATGCAGCGGGGGCAATACCTTCTTAACATCTGCTATCCTTTCCTTCTTAGAGGCCGGTTTTTCTTTGGTTTCAGGAGGGGTCTGCTGGGATTTCGAGTCCATTGATTCACTTTCAGATTCAGACTGACTTTCAGAGGACTCCGAGCTGCTGTTTGACTCGCTGCCCTGCTCGCTTTCAGACTGGCTTGCAGAGTCAGAGCCAGAGGCTTCTTCAGATGCCGAGTGGCTGATGGTAGAGAAAGAAGAGGTTACATTTTAACTGTACTATCACAGCTTTAAAACGTGCAGTGAGCAACCCCTGAGCCATGTCCAAGCTCCAACAACAGGCTTGCAACAGCCTAAATGTGAACTGTGAGGTCCCAAACAGACACCCTGCACTGGCATTTTGAAGCACAAACAATTCCTTCCCAGAACAGGCAATGAATACATGGTGAAAGTGCAGCCTCAAAAATCACTGCCCAGTGCATCCTGCTCTTCAACCACAAAAGAAAAAGAAGAGTGGCAGTACCATAAAGAGAAGCATTAGCAGTACAGCAGCAAAGGCCCCATGGGAGGATCTGGCTCTCTTAGGGCAAGCAAGAATAAGGCATGTTGGCAAACGGAGCATCCAGAGATTATCCTGCTCTTCTACAGATGAGCAGTTGCTCTAGCACGGCTCTACCCTACATCCCAGTACAGCCAACGGTTCGAAACTCAGCCATCCAACTTCTGAACGACTCCAGCATCAAGTATTGTATGCATACTACTATATATTACAGTGGAAAACATGTTTCTTGCAAAAGGAATACATTCAGCAAGAGAGAAGCAGAAAGGACCTTATCCAGGCACGTGGCTGGGGCAGTTCCCGTTTCAAGGATTACACCAATGCAGAGCGAGTTTCTCAAGTAGCCAATAATGGGAAAGCAGAACATCAAGTAGGTGTATTTATTCCCCTCACCTTTACATTTAAATATTTACATTAATTACAATTTACATTAATATACAGAATAGTCATTTAAATGCAGGCTACTCAACTAAACAGTAAGAGGCTAAACTCTTTTAGGTGGCCAAAATACTCCAAATACCTTTGCCCTACCACTCCAACATCTGTTTTTCATTTAAACCCCACTTAAAGAGAACTGATCACTATAACATACACATGCTAGTAAGGCAGCATTACAAACCCCGCTGTCACAAACAGAATGGAGTGCAGCAGTAACAGCACTACGAACTTTCTGAGTGAGGAGCATCTCTTTCCAAGGCGGCTCTTGATCTGCAGCTGGGTGCTTCTGTAGCGTGTCAGGGTGTGCTGCGGATACATCATCGTGAATGAAGAGCTGGCAAAGCTTTGCAGAGGGGAAACACGTTTTTCTCTTTTTTCTCCTTTTGTACAAAACTACAGCAGTGGGACACACGAAAGGCTCTGCTCAGACTTCACAATTCAAAAAAGTAGTAATGCAAGGACAAAAAAGCAAACGCGTGTGTGTAATTCCATACAATACCACACAGATCGACACACACTGCAGCGACGGCATCACTAAGCTCAGCTACCGTTCATCCGTGTACGCAGGCAGGGAGAATCCGCACCATGGGAATCAGTTCTGCGCTCTCGGATATGGGACTGTTAGAACCAGTGTGAGCTCTGTGGGCCCCAGGAGCTCCAGCACCACCGGCTGCTCCCGCGGCGCAGCTCCCGGCTGCCGTCCCTCATGG
>NW_009914400.1:0-25322 GCF_000696875.1 Nestor notabilis
CTGCTGTAGCTGAACCCAGGACAGACACATAATAGTTTAAGAGACAAAATAATTAGATGCCTAAATATTCTTTTTTACAAAATACAGAGAATGATGATTTTAAACGCCAGAGGCATAGTGAGGACATCAGTATTAATGTTTGGGAGGAGGTAACAAGAGGACCAGGTGCTATATATATATAGGTGTCAACCATATGATTAGACAGGAAAATTAAGCTTTCTGAATGAACAATATGAAGTATACCATTGTAATTTGAGAAATGCAAATGATATGCAATAACATAATTATAAATTTTCCATCTTTTAACCAAATCACTTCAGACCAAGTTTCATAACATACTGACACATAAAAAGATTTAATATGAGAATTTTTTTCCAGCTATGAAAATATTTGCTGATCTGCTTTGTAAAAAAATTGTCTATACAGTCTCATTAACGTTAAAGACACCCATTGTTGTTTTACACACAGTAATATCAACTGTGTATAGCTGTGAGGGTATTAGCTGTATACATGTATGAGTGAACAAACTGGAGATACTGCAATCAGTTTGGCAGAGAAAGTAGTTGAAATATATGTATTTGAAAACTCAATGATTCTAGACTAACTAGCCTTCCACAACTAAATAGAAGCCTTTTGATTATTTTTTTTTTTAATTTACAACTCATTATTTTTACACATAACAGCATTATTTTTATAGACATTAAATAGTAAAAATGTTGGACAAGATAGGCCATGACAGTGCTTTCCAAGCCACTTTCCCAAGATGAACTCACTATATTATTTTTCTCCAACACTTTCCCCCTGCTTTATGTTTCATAATAATCTGTTTTTCAGGTAAGCTAAACACAAGAAATTACATGAGCTTGTAGAGCTGTAAAAATAAGTGTTTCACTCTCTGAAATGTGAAAATATTGAGCTACATCGCTGGATACTAAGAAAAGTATAAAAGGCATAATCAGAGATGAGAACTTCTGTATGAATAGACCCTGAGTAGACTGAGAAGAACTAGAATTTGTTACCACAAAAGGGTAATGATTGACTGTGATATACATCAGAAGTCTCTGAAATGCTGAATGACATGGAGACTGTGGGTATGAAGTGATGATTCACATTTAATACAACATAAGAACTAGCTGCCACCAAAAAAATCCCTCTCAGGCAGAAGGCTTAAAGCTAAAATAAGATTCAAAGAACAGGGGAACTTACCAGTTCTTACTACTTATTTGAAAGGATAAAAATACTAATCTATGCCACATGAACATGAAACGATTAGTTACATTCCTGGAAAAGGGATTCGTCAGGGTATACTTGCATAATAGGTTACACAGAAAGGTCCATGTCTCTGCATCAACAAACTGACAGTAAATGGAAGGAGGAAGAACTAACATAACTTTGTTTCTCATATTCCTCCCCTTACCAAGCATAACTGGACATGATCAGTAAGAAAAAACACAGCTAGAAAGAGACAAATGGCACTATCATATTATCCTAATTGAAGAACTATGATATATTAATAATTTTTCAGACAATCTATTGAGTTATGTCAATGAAGCTAAAAATTCCAGTGGATTGTAAAAACTGATTAAGCTCTGTTAATGTCTACAAATATTTTAATACAATCAGAAAGTATTGCACTTTGGTGGCAAAACATACAAGTAATGGAGGCATTAAATATATGACTTTTCAGTGTAGGTAGAATGTTTTTGTATTAACTGTGCAGGCTTGCAAGCTCAGAACAGTGAGCGGAAAATGAGTGATCTCTGACTCAACCGAACAAATACAAAGTTATCTTACAACTTATTATAGGGGAGATAGATCTTTGTTCCTGAGTGTTATTTTATAAAGTAATTCTTAGGCATAGTGTGGCTTACTATTTATTATGTTTGCATGGTTTCTAACAGAATGATGCCCCAATCTGTTTGATGCGTCTAGTAAAAAATGCTCATATACTATACGATACAGTAATATATTGGTCATTCTTTGTTAGCGTCATGAAATACATCATATCTTCAAAAAAAGGGTTATATGCTAATCCTTATTATCAGTAGATAAATATATTTTAAAAAGCAAGGATATCAACACCCAGCCTTTAAAATTACATTTTCAAATCCCAGCTATACCTGCAAGAGAAATTTACTTTTCTGAATGCAAACGCACATGCAAATTTGTATTTTAAGTCATATTACAACCTAATCGAATATGCTATAATTCATATCCCTTCATAAAAAACCCAGCCTATCGATTTTGAAATGACTGTGTACCTACCTTGTAGACAGGTTGTGCAGACCATTTTAGAGTTACATGGGAGTGACATGAAACCTAAAAACAAACAAAAAAAAAAGAAAACAGCAAAATCAACTATAATGTCCCTTCTAGGTCTCTGCTTACGTAGATTGATCTGTAGAAAAATAAAATTTAGAAATCAACGGTTGTTTACTACCATATGATATGTTAGAAGTCTTATATGCATATATCAAGCATATCTGATCACAAATGGTTTGGAAAAGTACAAGTTTTTCAATGGAAAGCTTGGATGACAAGTGTGAAGATTTGTCAGAATTTAATAACCCTTCTCTCTAGGGTTACCAAAGAAAGAAGCAGAAAATATTTCAGACACACATACGAATGAAGCCAGAAGGTTTGTCAGGCATGCCACTAGGCAGCTGAAAGAACATGCAAAGATGACTGATTAAAATAATTTCTCTCCTGTTAAGCAGTTTGCAGAAAGGCTGAATTTAGGAAGCATTACGGTAATAGGGACATGCAAGGACTGATCCAATACTGAAAATACTGAAAAAAGAGGTAAGGATTCACATTTGGATTTTGTAAGATTGCTTACCTTGAAATATAAACCTTTGTGTGGTATCATGCACACAGTTAATTCAGGTGCTATAAAAATAGTAACTTAGGATGTAGTTCTTCTAGAGTAGAATTACATTTCAATTCTTTCCATACAATTCTTACACAGCACTATGCAACAGCACAAATGAAAGATTTTTGCTTTTGTCTTTAGTATGTAGTGTGTACATAGTAGGTGTGACATCAAAGTTGAAGCAAATTCCAAGTAAAAAAGTCTGAGCCAAGTGATTTTGGTGTAAGGATATGATTGTGCATTTGAATTAAAAAAAAACAAATAAAAAAAAAAATCAAACAACCCCCCCCAAAAATCTAGAGTAAATTTTGTATGGAAGAAGATACCAAAAAAGCTAATACAAGCACACAGACATGTTACAGATATGCCAGTTAGGCCTTCGACTGTTCCATTCTAGCATTAACCTTGGCTAAAAGGATCCATACTCATGTAAAGTCTGCCTGGGTGGGACATTCAAAAGCTAAAGTTGTCATTGTTGCCATGCTGGTTTTTAATGGATATTCTGCAAGGATTTTATAAGCTTGCACTGCTATCCTGATTGTGTCACACATTGGTAGGATAATAGCTGATGGAAATTAAATCCTATTTACACGAACAGAACATGAGAAAGCTCTTCATCACAGCTCAAATCTTGCTCAGGGCCACACACTTCCAAAGTTTTTCATGTAAATAAGATAATAAAATGGTGCCAACAGCTAATGTAAAATACTGCACAGCAATTACATGACAATGCATGCCAAAGTTGCCATATAATTACCTGATAACTGAACCTTTAACTTAACATATCCCTGCAGACAATGGACATGTTTTACTGAATTCTTACAATCTCTATGAACTGTATCACAATTGCATGTTTTTAAAGAGGGACTTTATATCTGGATCACTTCTATAGTCTCTAAGCCCTTTCTAAAGTTCTATCACAAATGTATATTGTAACTTTATTAACCCAAAATACAGGAGAAGATTGTATATTCTAATATAGACTAGTCTGACATAGTTGAATGCTTCTCTGTCCTTTTGTATCTCAGGTATTAATGTTGTTGTACATTCATATATAGTGGTGTTTATAGCAATCTCCTCTAGCTTTTAGTGAAAAATCAATTCAATTAATGAAAAATCATACTGTAGCATCTGAAGTCTGACGTAATCGTGGCTTCTTACCTGGTCCTTGTGGCCCGTGTTAGCAGAGAGGTCACCAGGTGCCTTGGACATGGGAGAAGAGCTATCTGTTAAAAAAAACAAACCCAAAGAACCCTAAAAAGCTTTATGGAAAGCTGCAATAAAGACTTCCATTTGAAATCTTTGTTTACATATATGTGTGTGTATGTGGCTTTCCTCTGTTGACCTTCAAGGTAAGCACAGGTGAGCCCAAGATGACAGTAAAGTTTTGTTCGAACTAAACCAGCTGCTTTTTGACTTTAGCATGCATTTGACAGAGAGAAATTTGCTTCATGTACTTACATCTCAATGAGTTGCTGAACTGCAGAATCGTCATAAACCACATACCCTGTGACATGAACACATAATGGAGCTTGAGAACTGTTAGCCCAGATACTATCAGCAAGCACACATCCAAGCTACATTATTTTTTACTCACACAGTCCTCTAGCTGCCATCTGCTCAATAAAGAGTGGAATAAATCCCTTTTGATGTGTATTAACACTATCTCTGGATCAGCACTAAAAAAAAAAAAGAAGAAAAAAATGCGGTATTAAAGTTAAACTGTAACAAAGTGTGAATTGCAATTTGTTAATCTGAGTGGTTAGGATTGTGAAATTTTATTGGCATTACTTGCTGAGCTCTGATGAGGGGAGTGGATGTGTCTGCCACTGAAGACAAATACAACTGTTACATTTTTGTTCTTTCACTATATTTTATCAGAGAAATTTTGCTTTCCAAAAAAACGATCAAAAATTAAGACTGCTGTTAAGTAACTGACGGATAGAAAAAAACCCCTCTGTTAGCTCTAAAAGTAAACACAGACTTTCAGGTAGTCAGTCAGACTGACATCACTTCTGAAAACTGGAAATTTTACAGGCACACTACCTCCGTCATGTACATATGTATATGTAAAACCATTTAAAAGAAAATCAAGTACTATTTCAAAATGCCACAAACCTGACCTGCACATAATTATGCTGCCATTAACAAGCTCAGTACTATTATGAACATTTCCTTGTTTATTTGCTCAATTCAGAACTGACAAGAATATATTTTCTCTCATGGTTTCTCTCAAAGGCTAGTGACAAAACTCTCTTTTACTTCAGTGGCAGCGATATATCCATAGGCATGAACTTTTACAATAAATAAATTGCCAATATAAGTTCATATGTTAGGACTTGCAGTAGACTATCATGATGGTGTATACTTAAGTAGGAGATCTATACTATTACCATGTGTTTTACAAACTCCATTGAACTGTAATGTAAATTCTATTGAAAAAGTAAAAATGATCCATTTTTATATCAAAAGAGTCCTATCATTTTTTTTTTCTTTTGTATTATGGGCAGGCAGAGGAGATTGCCCATGGAGAATCCAACACAAGATTTACAGAGTCCAGTGTATGATAGGATGTGGCTCTTTAGACCTCCTTGGCACCGTACTTGGTTAAGCCGTTAAAAATCTTAGCTAAATGGTTCGTAATTAACTCTCATTGGAAGTGAGTATTTTGCTGTGAACTAGGACACACAGTAACAGAGAGCTTGTCTGAATTAGTGTTTTATTTCCCAGCCACTCTAAATTAAAACTGGGTGGGAGTAGGGAACAAGGAGATTGATGAACTTGCTCCTTTAAACTGTAAAGGGAATAAATTGTACAGCTGTAAAGTCAGTTTGAGATGGGTGCAGTACATGATGTTGACATCTGTATAGGAACAGTATGTCACATCTCCAATACTTCAAAGCATTGCTTCACAAAGTAAATCTGGTTCCCAAAATAGAGTCTTGTTATTCTCTGATGAACTTGCTTTGTAAAAGTTCATCCTTTGACCTGTAACATTTAGGATGTTTCTGCAAACCTCTGTAAGTCTGAAATCTGAAAAAGCCCAGCAGGGTTGCTCACAAAACCACCATATGGGCTGTTATAGAAAGTAGAGTAACAACTTAGGGTCAAATCCATACAATAGTTTGAGTTGTTTGCATGTCAAGGAACTGGCTGTATTTCATGTGCGTAGTGCAGAGATCAGCTGTCCATAGGTGGCAACACCAAAACGTGACCTTTCCATTTCATAGGAAATTCTCTATTTGGGAGGAGAGCAGGAGAGGGGAGGGAATTGTCCCACCCTGAAACACAAAGGATACATTTGAGGCTTTCCCAAAGAAGGGAAAAATAATGCTTTAAAAATACACAATTTCAAGCTGAACTTAACCCTGGAAACACAAGTCCAAGGCTCCCAACAATCCCTTTTAGCAGATTTGTGAGAAACCCAGAGTGCAGAAACCTTTCCTGTCATTGTTAGATTGAAACTTTTGGCACTGGACAGCAGAAGTGTTTCCAGAATCTTAGACCCCTTGCGCTATTGCCAGGGCTTGCAAGGCAACATAATTCACCTGGAATATCTGGGAAACACAAAGAAGCCCTATTGTGTTATGTAACAACTATGCAAAAAATGACACTTTAGCTATCATTCAGCATGTTATGAATATTATTTCACAGAAAAATTATTGGCTGATATTGTTGTTACTTGTCATCTTCAGTATGTTTTAAAAACAGTTCAGGACAGTTTGGGTTGGCAGGGAGGGGTCAGATCTGTTAGAACAATTCTAGACTGTGTCCTGCCTCTTAGAAAGGGGCTGAAAGTCTTCCTTCAGCTATAACCATTGTTCAGTGGTCAGCAGTGGTAAGTCTACTACTCCACTTTCGTGTGATTTTGGATAAGCCAAAGGGTCCTCAGTTTTGGTCTTCATGGTAGGAAGTGAATTTAAGGGTATTTATGTGCCCTAAGGTAGGGTTTTGATCCTGACTTCTATTTTATCCATATAGAGATCTGAGCTTTGTAACAAGCTTATAGAAAATGTCAAATTCTGAAAACATATTTCTGCTGGGGTTTTTTGGTTTTGGTTTGTTTGTTTGGGTTTTTTTTTTTGTTTTGTTTTGTTTTTAGTTGATCTGGTTAGATTCAGGTAGCTTTTTTGGGAGCATTTTGGGGTTAGGTTTCAAATCACATGATCGAAATGGTTTTTAGTGATAGCCTTTGTGATTTTGTAACCAGTTACAGGCAAAATCAATTAATTACATCTGAGACATTTCATTTTATGTTTATTATGTTTATTTACATCTGTGTTGTGTTTTGGATTACCTCTTACACAGTCTTTTAGTGTGTTATCAGTTCACTGTACAACTATTACACACCACCATGGCAAGAAGTAGATTGTAAAGAGAATGTATAGAAATCAGTGCCAACAGTGCCAACAGTGTATGCTACAAGGTCTTACCGCATTAGAACACAGAAAGGAGGATGGTCTAAACAATTATGCAAATACAGCTGGTGCATCACGCAATTGGGGATTGTTTAGCTGAAGAGGCTTTTTCCAGATGTTGCAGAATTTTCTGCACTTACCTTCATCTGGGATTGGTGACGCACAAACACACGCTACGATCAGAACCAAAACAGAGATCTTTTTACTGTGGATTTTTAACAGAAAATTAATTTCTAAATATTAACCAAATTAAACCTATATTACTATATATTCATTTGGTATACAGTATTCAAGTGTTTACCCAGTCAGGCAACAATATCTACATCATGTAATTTTTTTGATCAGTTGTATCCAGGCAGCACACATAAATGAAACGTTGAGTGCCAAGTATACAGAAGCTTTCATGGGGTACATTTTCAGAATAAATTAGAATAATGAATATGTTAAAGGAGATCATGATCTGCTCAGCAATATTCCATAGTCAGGAAAAGAGGCTAAATTCATCTGCTAAATTATTCATTGCAAATTATTCGCTTAACTCTAATTGTGTTGATTAGTACTTATCTGATCTAAAAGAAGAGCAGCAGAAAGCTAAGGCATTAGACAAGGGGATGGCTAAAAACAATATTATTGCTACATAGTTGATTCAAAATACATGTCTATCACCTGAAGGCCATGATGTGCCTCTTGCACACTCTTTGCAGAAGGAGGCAATCAACTGCCTGTAGTCAGTAAGGGATTTTGTTATGGTCAGCAATGGAAAAAATACTTTCACTGCAGAAGGTCATATTTGACAGTTTCCAAGGCTTGCCCTAGGCTGGAATTTTTATTTTGCCTCATCATCCTCCCTGTCCTTCATGAAAATCATTTTAGTTATTCATGTTTTGTGCCTTCCCTTTCTCTTCCCAGGCTTCAAGCTTGAGGCAAAGTATCCCCTCTACTACTACTACTACCCCGGTCAGAAGAGAAGAGAAAAAACCCTCTGGATCTGTCTTTCCATGTCTAAGAAGAAGTGAAAGTGAAATTTTTTAGAACCTGTAAAATTTCTAAAGATCTACTCATTTCTCTAGAGGAAAGACCAGCTCAAAGTTAATTAATAGAGGGAGGATGACTGAGAGAGAGTAGTGCTTGAACTGATGGATGGAAAGACAGATACACTCATGGTCTCCTGTCTAGAGTTTCTTTTCTCCTTCCTGTATAAGAAACAACTTAATACACTTCACTCAAACACACCCAGCACGCTAAATGTATTCTGCATTCCCTTTCTCAGAAAGTTTATTTTCCATTCTACCTTCCTCCTCTTTCCACTATGCAAGCGAGTAAGTCTCTTATATTGGTCTCATTCTAACTCTTATTCTAAAAAATTACCTCCTTCTTCCCCTACTTTTTCCACCTCTCCTAGTCCGTGCTAGACCTTCCACCTTCTGGACTTCCCTACTGTATGTATGCCCCTTTCCTTTCCACAGTTGTTCACTCCACTCTGTATGGCTGCCCAAGTACAGTCGTGCCATTCTGTGGCTTAAATATAAACAACTTCAAAGACCTAGAAATTCAACCTACTGGTGTTTAGCACAAAGATTTTGCAGTGTGTTCTAGACAAACACTCAACATTGAGCTGTTAACTTTCTTCAATTCCCAAGCTCATAGTCCAGGATTTCCAGAAATTAATCTCCAAGAAAGAAGATGCCTGTTCTTCACTGGGCAGTATTTGGCTCCAGACAGGCTAATAACTGTCTTTCAGTGTATGGGCTGAACAGCATTTCCAGGCCTTATCATCATGACGCTGTTATCAAATGAGTCAGTGGTAAGCCAGGAAGCTTGTAGTGCATTAAAACTATAGTGCTTTATCTATCCTTGGTTATGTATTGCATGTCAGATAGGCTAACTGACTCAGAGTGAGAGATGATGGAAATATTAAAAGGGTGCTAGTGGACAGGAAACTTATTTCTATGTTCTCACACAGTCTAGGGGTTTGTGGGTTTTAGTTACTTAAGTGGCTTTGAGAAATGTGTAATCTGCAACTTTTTCCCAAAACCATGCTTCCCCAGAGTAAATAGGTCCAAAATTGCAGGTCTCTAGTTTAATTACGTTTATTAAGTCCGAGATATTTTCCCTTTTTCTTCAAAAATGACACCCCAAAGCATTATTTGGTTATACAGTAGTCTGTTTAACAATTCTCCAGTTTTAAATTCAAATAAGAATATATTTGCCTGTGGCCAATACTCGAGACTCTGTTTACAGCTCCGACATAAAAGCGTATACAGTACTACATGTTTGCAAATGTATACCCAAAATAAATACATTTTAAATTAATTAATTTCATTTCACTTTGTGGAAATCATGTACGCATACTACTCTACTGTAATATTTTATTGAGAAATTTTCAGTGCAGTTGTAAGTGTGTTTTCATTGGCATTCCAGAAAGGTTTTATATTGTAAAGCCCTCCACTGACACTCTGCTCATGCTTTCTATTATCATTCCAGCTTTGTCTTCAGCTGAACATACTAATTTTTTTCCTCCTTTAAATGATTATTTTCATGAGGATTTGCATTTAAATGGATGCAGAAAATGCATTAACAACACCTACACTAACAAAGCAAATGCTGTTTAGTATTTGTTACTGTCAGATATGAATAACCCCCCCCCAGCAATGTTTCATACAGCTGTTTTCAGGTTTCTGCTTTTAGGTAGAAACTCTTCTTTGAACTATACTTAACACAGACTGCGCCTAGAGCATTATGTATGTGTCAGTAACCTGATCAGAAAAAAGTGATGTCCAAAATCTAAGAGTCGTAACATTTATTTTCTGCACAGATGGATTGGATTCTTAGAATCTCAGTATTAGCGATTAGAATTTGTTCTGAATTATTCCCAGTTTAGATCTTAATTTGTTTTGTAATAAAATCAGTTCAAAAGATTTCGTGGTTTAAAACCTCAGACCCTTAAACCATTAGTAATGTCTGATTTTCGTTGTGCAGATGATGGAAATTTTGCAAATGGCTTGAATATATAAAAGAGACACAGTGTGATTTTGAGCAGAACTGTTGTGACTTGCATACAAAGTACAAATGTAAGATGTTCTTCTACTATTATAAGTGAGAAAAAGAAATTTGACTTGTCCAAAGCATTCTATTGCAGGGTAATATGTATTCTGTTTATTGTTAATTATCCTGTGCTTACAATAGCCTGTTTAAATGTATATTATTTATACAGCAACACATGATCTAACACAAATAATTTATACAAAATATGGAATTAATTTCTAATTAACTTTTAGCTCTTGTGCCTTGTAAAATTGCTCCAGATTAAAAGTTTCTTTTTTTCTACTGGGTCCTTGAGGGATAAGAGGCACCATAATAACAAACATTCATTTCCAACATTTTTTTTAATGTTGAAACATTTAAAGTAAGTATCATTAATCTAAAAATGTGGTGTTAAAGAGAAAATGAGAAGAAAAGGTAGGCTGGGAGTAAAGAAACATTTTTTGTCTTATATTTTTTCTGTCTGAAGAAGAAAGAACAGAGAAATTTACCAGGGTTCTGAACATAATACGGCACTGACATGTCAGTCCTAAAATGCAATTATTGCTTGAAACCAATTTGCTATACACTGTATGTGTTAAAGAGAAATCCATAAATATCAGAGGTAAATCACTAACAAGTCTTCCTTGTTCATACAAATAAAAAAAAAATCTATATTTCCGTAGCTATTGGTATGGAATAGGACTAAATAAAGGAAATTCATTGCTTCCAGTAAGATTTTCAGTGCAGTAGTGAAAGCATGTGATTTTACATATCACAGTGTCTTCTGTGTCTGTACTCTAAGAAATGTAACAAATATGGCAGATTCTAAAATCAGACTTATAAAGCCAGTAATCAACTTGCAGGTTGCAAGAGGCACAAGATCTTTGAATGAAAATGTAAGTGGAATCAGAAGATTTACAAATGTTCTCTTCAGGGTTGTGTAATGGTAAATATTCACCTGTAATCTTCCTTGCAGTCTTTCATACCTTCAGTGTAACATCTAAGAGGGAAAGCAAAACAATAACAACAGGAGTGCTTGTGTGTGGTACCTTCACCCAAGCAGTGGAACACATCAGGGTCCATCTGTCCAGGCTAGACAACGATTTGGTCTCAAACACTCATCTCATTTACACTCAGAGCATTCCCATTGCCTTCAGAGAACATGCACAGGAGGCAGGGTCAGACATGTCAGTAAGGCCCCATGCATTTGCAGAATGAGTACTGAAGAGTCATTAGCGGAAAGCAGATGTGTTCCACCGGTACAAAGTAGAAAATAGGCTGGCAACCTCTCTGTAATTAAGTAAATAAAGCATAGCTCCCCTTCCTCCTTTGTACCTGTTTATCTCTGTTATAGAGTAAAAACCAGTTGGTTTAAGCTAACCTAGATTTACTGAAATCAATGATATTTTACATAAGAGGAAGATCTGCCTCCAACGTCTTCACTGATTTTTTTTATGTGAATTTAGTGACCCTGATGAGAATTCAATGCACAGAATACTCAGGTTTCGTGCACCATTCTATCTTCAGAGCTGTCATCATGTCAATACACTAGTTTAGACTGAGAGGAGTTCTGTGTATTATTCCTAATACACATTCACAGTGTGCAGTGTAATTGCTCCTTTGGAGCTGATAATCATAGAATTATAGAATCATAAAATGGTTTGGGTTGGAAAGGACCTTAAGATCATCTAGTTCCAACCCTGCTGCCATAATGCTTTTTTATTGCCTAAAAAAATTTTGCCCTGCTGTGTGGTAATATAATAATTGGCTTATGTTCTGAATTCATATTGTTATATATAGTGGGCCATATTCCCCTATCAGAGTTTGTATCCATATGCAATAAAAATAAAGCCACAAAAATAAAGGGAATCCACCCGATACCACCAAGACCAAATTTTGGCCCATGCATCTTATGGCTTCTGGACAGTAGGAAAAACATTGGAGATGATAGTGTATGCCTCATTCCCATCTGGGTGCCCTGGGTAGAGCTGCTGGTTGAATCACTTCCAGCTGCCTCTTCTGTGGGGTTGGTTAGAACTTGTTTAGGTCACATCTCACTGGGTCAAGCAACTGACCCTGGGAACATGTAGGAGATGAACACACTAGGGAATTAATTACTCCTCAAAACTTAGGTGCTAGGAGGTTTTGCATCACATTTAGGGACTGTGTGTGCCAGTGGCATCTGGATGCTGGATGTAGTGTTTGAGGGAGTACTCCATGCTTAAGTCTTCCTTCAGAATCAATTTATTGAATAAATAAGGAATGAGATGAGTATTTCACAGGAAAATAAAAACCAAACAGAATTATGAAAGAAAATGTGTTAATGCATCTGAAGGTCTGAACAGAGACAGATCATGAATCACTGGGAAATTATTTCCAGCTTGAACTCAGCATTCATCCTCTGACCATTTATATTTGGGAATGAAGTGGTGATCATACATTCAAAGCAAAGATCTCTGCACTATTCAGGTCTGGCAGTGAGATGCAGATACTTGAAGAGAACTGGGAATCTTCATTTCTTCTCAGTCTCATCTACAAAGCAAGCTAGTACTTTGAGAAGTCCATTCTAATTTGTTTTTTCTAATACTAAGGGAAATAAAAGGCCATGACAAGAAAACTATGTTTTAGCAATAGAACTTTTAAAATATTATATTTATTATGACATAAATATAAGATTAATTTTATTAATTTAGAATTGTATTTTGTGTTTGATTGTCATTAACTGTCCCTTCAGAGTATAACATTTACCATAGCAAAAGCCATATCACAATATCCAACAAAGAAACCTAAGGAATAAGCAGCTTTAGGAAACCTAAATAAATAAATGGCAGTAGATTGCCCTAGGCACATGCTTTTACTAATTTGGGTTTGTTGTTGTTCATGTCACTTAGGTTCAATAAACTAGCTTTCTGGTAATGCTTTGCTTTCTTGTGTGATGCTTCAAGAACCAGCTGACAGTTTCCTGTGTTGTTACTAGATTTTCTAGTTCCATATGGGTGTATAAGGTCCAACTTGCCTAATTCTCTTAGATTTCTTACAGCTAGTTTCAAATGATGCTTGGAACAAGGCCAGTAGCAAAACCCTCTACATGTAAGTGTTAATTCTGTGTTTTGCCTCACAAAATGTTCAGAGAGAAGTTGAAAATGTTGCCTTTTTCACCAGTTTGCAAAAACATGCTAATGAGAGCTGGCTAAAGTGTGACAAAAATATCAGACAGTTAAAGGAAATTGGGAAAGAAAGAGAGACAGTAAAAGAAATACCCATAATTGCATTCCTATGGGCCTTTCTCTGGGAAGTAAAGGCTGTTTCCATTTCTTTGAGAGTCCTCTTCCTTGTAGGCAACTATTCAAAGCTGATTTCATATGTATATGAATTCCTTTTTCTGCCACTCTGTTCCAGCCACTTTCTTCTCCCTGGATCAAAAGTGTATGAGTGAAATCTCAGGTACTGTAAAGTCAGCAGGAGTTTTTCGTACCTTTCAGTGTGGCCATTAGAATCTGGTTGACTGTAAGAGAGAGCAACTGGGCAGCCAGGACTTGTATAGATGTTCTGAATATGCTCATGTCTTTCACTCAAAAAAAATGCTCTCATCTCTACTTTGTCTGAACACATATTTTCACTAGAAAGGATTTTCATTTCTTTCCTTAAGTCTGGAATTATATTTGCATTTATCTGCAAAGATTTGCAGAATAATTTTACAAAACGGGGTGAGTAGGTGATAAAACAGCATATGAAACTTGGTGTCTGTAAATGCAAAAGTAACACACATGCAGAAAAAAATACCTTAATTATGCATGTACGGTTATGGGTTATTAACTGGTTGAGGGAAGAGGGCTTATCATCACTGTGGATGCTTCTATAAGAACCAGTCAGTTTATCACAAACTTTTCATACAGCACGTGGTTAGAAGGTGAAATTTTCTGGCACAGAACTTTGGGGGCTGAAAAAAAGAATCAATTTATACAAGGTCATAGCAGATAGGTTCATTGATGACAGCTGCAGATAATTCTTATGCTGAGGAAGTCATTGGCTTGCTGTTGGGATAATACACTAGGAAAAACATTACTGCTTTTGCAAATCAGTCACAATTGGTTAGGTTAGGCAAGATCAGTGCCATAAGAAATCTTAAAGATCCTCTTAGAAGAATCAATAGAAAAATGCAACTGAATGGGCCAATGCCTCATAAAGTTCAACAAAGCGAAGTATAAGGTCCTACACCTGGGTTGAGGCAATCCCAGGCACAGCTACAGGTTCGGTAGAGAAGGGATTAGAGCAATCCTGTGGAGAAGGACTTGGGGGTGTTGGTTAATGAGAAACTGGGGTGTTGGTCAATGAGAAACTGAACATGAGCTGACTTCAGTGTGTGTTTGCAGCCCAGAAACTGTTTTATCCTGGGCTACATCAAAAGAAGTGTGACCAGCAGGTTGAAGGAGGTGATCCTGCCCCTCTGCTCTGCTCTCATGAGACCCCACTTGGAGTATTGTGTACAGTTCTGGTGTCCTCAACATAAAAAGGACATGGAGCTGCTGGAGCAAGCCCAGAGGAGACCACAAAGATGATCAGGAGACTGGAGCACCTCTCCTTTGAAGATGGGCTGAGAGAACTGGGCTTGTTCAGCCTGGAGAAGAGAAGGCTGCGTGGAAATCTTATTGCAGCCTTCCAGTACCTAAAGCAGTTCTGCATGAAAACTAGAGAGGGACTTTTTAAAAGGGCTTGAAGGGACAGGACAAGGGGTGATGGGTTCAAACTTAAACAGGGGAAGCTCAGGATAGATATCAGGAAGAAGTTCTTTACTGTGAGAGTGGTGAGGCACTGGAACAGGTTGCCCAAGGAAGTGGTAAATGCTCCATCCCTGGCAGCATTCAAGGCCAGGTTGAACAGAGCCTAGGGTAAGATGGTCAAGTGTGAGGTGTCCCTGCAGGGGGGTTGGAACTAGGTGATCTTAACGTTCATTCCAACCCAGACCATTCTATGAGTTTATGAAATATTGCCATGGAAAGAAATCATTCAGCATCTTGAATTGTTAATTCAGGAAAAAATACATGCTACCATGTGTACTGTTAAAAAGAAAAAATAAAATTTTGCATCAATAAAAGGAAGAAATGGAAGAAATCAAGATGTTACATTGCCTCAGGAAACGTACAAGAAACACTGAAAATGTTCTAATGCTGTTTCAGTGCACAGAATGCTTTGGATATAATGAACAGTTCTAGCCAACCTATCTCAGATGATAAAGTATCAGCTAACAAGAGAAAAATGCAAAAGTCTAGGAAAGGGCAATGAAAATCATTATGACATAGAAAATGCTCACTGAACAGTTATTGGAAAAGACTGTTTAGTTCAGGAAGAAAAAGCATAAAAGAGGATATAATAGACCTATGTAATGGGAGTAATGGAAAAGACCATCTTGCAACTCCACTTCACCAGAAAATGAATCAGAATACACAGCAAATAATAAGTTCTAAATTCAGATGAATTGCAAAATAGTTATTTTCCTTTCCAGTATTGCTTAACCCACCTGATTTAAAACCACTCTATGTCTAGAGGAAGAAAAAGGATAAGAATTATGTACTGAATGAATAAGGAGAGTATTATCAAACTAACATATCCTTTCTTTTTTCTCATGTGTCCTCTTTTCAGTAGTACAGTGATGTCAGTAGAAGCAACTCCTTTAAAGATGTGAAGCTACAATATTCAAAGGAACAACCTTTTTTAGAATGTTTCCCCCAGTTGTCTGCTTTATAGAGAATGAAATTTTGAATGACAGCAGAAGCCAATGTCACAGCTCAGAAGCTATTTTTCCAGAAGTAGGGTCTGGTGATGCCCAGAAAACCTGAAGAGGGTGATAAACAGAGACAGTTCTTAAATTAGGCTTGTATGGCTAACACACTTTGCATTTTATTGATTTAGAAACTTCAGTTTTGTCAGCTTCACTTTTCAAGTCTTGTAGAACCAAGTCCAGTTTGTATCCTACAATTCCCCTATCTACTGTGACAAAAGTGTTTAATTATTCGGCTTTAACTGATTTATCATAAAATTTTTTCAACTTCTTCCTTTTTCAGATTTTGATTGTAAAGAAACATTCTGAAAGGGCCAAAAATAATTTGTCTTGGAAATAAACAGCCAAATTTCCTCTAAAAATACAACTGATGCCCTGCTTTTAGCTTGGAAATAACACACCAATTGATAACATTTCACTTTGACTGCTTCTTTCTTGTACATTATATTGCATAATTTAATTTTTGAAATGTAGCTTTTAGAGTTGTTAATAAAAACAGATGATTATTTTCAGCAGATGTTCATTAATAACACTATTTATTTCAGATCCTCATTAACCTGTCAGATAAGAGCTTTGGAATCACCATTGTAAGAATCAAGGCAGATTTTAATAAGCACTAATTAAGGTGAATACAGTGTCACATGTTGTCTTTCAATGTTCTTGTATGTTAGTGGATTGATAGCTTTCTTCTCAGATTCAGTTGCATATACATAATTTTTTGGCTAGGTAGTATTACACCTGTGCTTACAGAAATGGTTGGGATAATGCTATAGTCAGAGAAGAACAAATCTGTTATGAAATAAAGTGCTATGCACACTGTTTAGCAGTCACTGGGGAGGGACATGTATTTAAGCAGTCCTTTTGTAAACACACACTCTTCACATCTGTGTACATCAGCAATTTGGTGTATCCAGCCTATAGGGGACTTCAGATTTAAATGAAGCAGTTAAGAGTTCATGGTCATAAACAAGGATGCATGAAAAGCTGAACTTGTAAAATGACGGATTTAAAACTCCTAATGACAGCCATCTGGTTTTGATCATTGTGGGAGCACTGAAACATTCTTAAGGCTCTGTCAGAGAGCTCACTGATTACCTTGGGAGAAACTTGACTGAGTCTATCAAAGTGGGTCATTTAATGTTCCTGGGCTAGCTATAGAAAAAACCTGTCTCTAAAGTGCAATTGTGAAGCTCAAGCACCATTTCTATTCACACAGATAACCAGCGCACTGTAAAGACCTCCTCTGAAATACCTTTTGTCTGACAAAAAAAAATAAATAAAAGAGAATGGCCTATGGTTATCAGGTTATCATTCATGTTTCTCCATTCATTACCAAGGATTCATCTGGTTGATTCACTGGAGGGGTTTATGAGGAAAGAGGAGGGGCAAATAGAGTTGCATGATAAATTAATGGTGTGTAATTGGCAAATTAATTACGGATAAGCATTTCTGAAAATGTGTAAAACATGGCAATGACATAATCATGCCCACAAATCTTGTTTTTTAGGGTTTACTAAGAGCAGTTTGAATTTTCTGCCCACTTCTCTGCCATGTTCTCTTTCCCCCTTTCTTATCTTTGATGTTGTCTTCCTCAACTTCATCACAACTGCTGAAAGGATGACTCAAAGTACATATTCAAAAAGTTTAGTGCAGGCAACTAGTGCTTCTATTTCACTGAAATCTAAACATTGGCTTTAATGATACTAAACTCCTGTTGCTAACAACATCTTTCAAGCCATACAATTATTTATGAGTTTATTGCTTCCCAGGTATCAAAAGATAGCCACAGAACCAATGAGAACTAAGCAATGAGAGAAGCCATGAAGGAAGGTTACTAACTTTGAAAAGGGGCAAAGATGGATTGGGAACTATCTTAAGCAAGGGAAGGAAAAGGAGAGAGAAAGATCAGAAAGGCACTGAGAAGAAAGAGAGACAGGAAAAGAGATGAAGATGTGGTTAAGACTGAAAACATTTGCTGCTGAAAGTAGCTGTTTGCAGATGCTCATTGTTCCAAAATTCTCACCTTTCTGTGTTATGATTATATGTAACTGGTCTCTGCTCAAAGGTGATTTTTTGCAGTTGGAGTAAAATGCATTCAGCTGTTTCTGATTTTTGCCTGAGTGAAAACACTACACTTCTCTTTTTAATAGAGAAGTTGTTGCAACTGGATTTTTTCTCCTTAGCATAACATAGAAATGACAAAACTTTGATATATGAAACCAGTATGTAACTAGTCCCCAGTGAATAGTACATATTTTGTTAGGTTGTATAACAGTTGATTGTAAAATAATAGAGTTATAAACATTTTAAAGTATGCCCCAGAGCAAATGCAATAGAAAGTTCCATCAATGTTTAAATGGAGCTGTTAACCATAGGCATGCACACGTGGAGAAAGCTGACTCTCTGTGTAACACAATACTTGAGCTACAGCAAAGTTAACCTTTTTATAAACAGTTCAATATTATTCTTGGATTACCTCAAAAGGTTTTTTCCTATCTTGCTCTACATTTATACCTCTATGCATTATTGACCAAAATCATATGAAATTAAGATCTTTTCACATTGCCTGCCACAAAAGATACAATGAGCTGTCGGGAATGAGTGGTTAGTCACTGCTAGTGAGGCCAGTCACATGAACCTGGTCCAAACTCTCTGGAAAGTTCAAGCTATTGTTTTCCCCATTTGGTTTCATGGAGTCAAACCTCAAATATACATGAATGTGAAAAAAATCCACATTACTGTTCTTGTATAAATAAAATTATTAATTTTGGCTAATAATTTTAACAGAACCATGTTACTGAAAACTATTTTTTATTTTCTACAGGTTTGAACTTTTTTCCTTTGAAATCAAGCAGGACACGATTGAGGCCCAAATCGATATGATGTAAATAGTGACAAGACTGTAAATATTTCATGACATGAATAAACTTTGATTTCCTTCTAATAATTTATCTTGATATGAGTGAAAAGCCATTGGAAAAAATTAAAACATTTTGAAAAATAAGGGAATCTATTTCCTGGCACATAACTTCATTTGTCCACTCGTGCAGCTGAGCTACCTCAAACTGCAAGCTACCCAAGATTTTATAAGCTAATCAAGTTTGGGCCTGCTTTTTAACAAGGTGGACAATTTCCAAAGAAAACCCAGCTGCTCTAGGACTTGGTGTTGTTGAAACATAGGTGGCATGTTCCTCTGCAGTACGCCATAGGGCTTTATCGGCCTAGACTTAAACATGTGCTTAAGTTTAAACACTAAGTATTCCCTCTGAAATGAATGGGTTTATTCACATGCTTAAATTTAAATGGGTGCATATGTTGTTTTCTGGATTGGGGTCTGAATCCTTGGGAAGTTGTCCACTGCTGGAGATGTCTGTTAGGAGAAGATGGAAAGGGAATCCCTAACCATACACAGTAGGAATTTGAGTTCCTGTGACATGCTTTTTAAAGATAAGGTAAGTAGTAGTACTTCAGTAGCCACCTTGTTAATTAGATATTATTATTACATTAATTAGCTATCATAACACTGGTATAGACTGTTCATGCTACTAAAAGGTTAGGTATGTGTCAAGCCTATGAGATTGTCATACAGGAACAAAATGTTTCCATTAATATATTCAGGGTTAAATTCAAGTGGACATTTCCTCTCTGGATTTTTGCAGACTTCTTCCTGCACATTGCATTATGCCTGGCCAGACCTTTGAAAATTCTTCTTGTATTTTCACTTGGAAAAACAGGTGGTGTATTTGGTTTTGATTTTGTGTGTGTGTGGGATCAACTTCTGGTAAAGCTCTAAGTATGAATAAAAAACCCACACATCATTTGAGTTCATGGGTCCACAAAACTCTGGACATGTGCTAAAGGTAAGTATGTCTATGGAGTGACCAGTAATCAGTATTACAATTTGAAGAACAACACTGCAAGGTAATTTATAATGGAAGATAGTATATATATATATATGTAAGTTATTACTGATGTTAGCATGATTAAACAATGCCTTACTGGAAGAATAAATTGTAGCAAATATTTTTACTGATTTTTCCAAATAAATATTTTTCTACTATCTTTGCACAGCATCTGAATTCAGCTAAGAAGTTTTTTCTGTCCTTGTTCTGTGTGCTTTTGATTATAATTCAGTTTTGCCTGGCAACAGCCACAGCTTAAAATTGTATTCTATGCATATAATTTTGAGTTAGAAGTAGAAAACCCAGAAGTGTGCTTTTCAGCACATCTGTTCTTGTTGTTACTTGGGATGTGTGCAGTTGAAGAGCATCTCACATATGAAAGGATATATTTGAAAAGATTAAGCTTTAATTATAAATTATGAAGGAAAATTCACAATGTGAAGTATTTGCAAAAGAAAACACACTTCTACTTAACATGGTTGTAAAACATGGCCTTTAACAAGTAATGTTCATTGATTGGCCATGTTTGATATACTAGAGTATACAGAATACCGTTTAAACAGAGACAACACAGAAACATCCAGCATTTTGACTTTGGCTTTAATAGGGTTTTCTTGATTACATAGCACAAACAATGATAAGGTTGATTAACTGACTTTATTTCATTAAATAACTGAGTATGTAATTTGTAGCTTAACCTACTCACTTACCTTTGTGTTACCATGGCAATAAAATACACACTGGAATGACATTTGACATTCTTTTAATTTTTGTAATTTGCAATCAAGACAGTTCTATGAGTATGGTTTATTTTAAGATGACTTGGGAATAACAGAAACGTAAATAACGTCTTCCCAGTAGCCATAAATCATAGTAAATGGTATGTATTGGTTACATTTGCTTTTGAAAACAAATATATGACTTAGAATCACTTGAATAACTCCCTGTGGACATCAGTTTAATGGTCAGTGTCAGTCTGAAATGCAAGTAGAATATTCATGGTTAATTGAAAATGAGCTGGAAAATAGAGAAATCACCATCTTGGTCATTGACTAAATCCAATTTCTTAAATACTGCACTCGAATTCTGGTTGCTTTTCTCATAAAAGGTTCAAAAACACAACCAAGAAGGGCCACATGAGTGATTAGATGTGTGTGGTGTGTTGCATATGCATGTGAAATAGAGACCTACAAAATGATGAATGACAGCGAGATTATTCATGGCTTCTCAAAAGAAAGAGGGGGCTACAAGTTTAAAACAAATAAAAGGAAATAATCTTTCATGGGACACATAAAAATGAAGGCTGTAGAAGTATTCCCACACAAGACTGAATGTGTAAATAGGTTTAAAAAGGAACTAGAAGATAAATTTGTTGGTGGCTTTTAAACATAACTGTCCAAATGTGATCTCTAGCACAGAAAGTCAATAAATTGCTGTGGGGAAGAAGTTGGGAGAAGATGAGCGGGGACTGGTCATTTCTTGTGTGACTTATTCCTTTTTCTAAAGTCCCTGCTATGGGTATTTCTCAGAAAGAGGATACATGATTAATGCACCTTTCATCCAATCTAGTTCGGTAATTTTTAGGTATCTTAGCTGCTAACAAAAAAGCATACATTTGAAAGGTCTCCTTTCAAAGGAGAAATAAGATATGAAAATAAGTCTCCTTTATATAATATCATTACTTCAGCATTTAAGGACACCTAGTTATAGACAGAAGAAACTCCTGCAGCCGATTACCACATTAAGTGTGATGACCTAAATAGAGGTCCTGGAAGTTACCAAGGTCCAAAACCTGAATCACTAAATTCAAACAAGGTTTGCGGGACAGTTTTCCAGTTTCTGACTGCTGTCTGCTGATGGGGTAATGCTTAAATTTCCTTTGGGGTTTTAAAATCTTTTGAGGGGAACTTTTTCCTCACGTTTTCCTTTGGAAGAGTCCAAGTAGTAATTGCTGAAAAACAGAGTCAGCAATTCTGTTTCAGGACATAAAGGAGTGGATCAACTTATAACACATATTGACTAGATTTTTCCAGTCTCAAAGGAAAAAGACTAGCTAGAGCCTTTTAGGGTATTTTGATTTTCCAGTGAGAAGTGCCAGTCTAATCAGCATCTGTAGATAGAATAATGGTCACTTTATAAAAAAAATCAAAATAGTTGTTATGGTCAGAGGTCTGGTAAGCTGATTCCCCAGCACAAAGTAAACCAGCAAGGCTCTCTGACTTCCAAGGTACTTAACCTGAACTTGAGATCTGGGAAACTATCACAGGAAGACTTTGAAATCCATTTGCCCAGTTCAAATAGAAATATCATGATCACAGGCCATAATGAACTGAATGGGAGTCCTTACTCCAAATTTTACAGTTCCAGCTTGCTTTCAAGTATCACTTCTGTATTCCTTTGGATCAGTCACTTAACAATAGTGCTTAAACATTTAATTAACTTCATTTGGCTACATTAGTTAAATATATTACTGAACATCGATTCTTTAGTTCTCACAAGATACCTATCAGGCAGGTAAATAAGCATTAGAGTCCCTGTGCTACAGATGGAAGAAATGAATGTTTTGAGTAACATATGCAAGTCCATGCAGTGAGACAAGTGGTAAAATATTATTTAAAAATTAAGACTCTTTGACTTGTCTGTCCTTTGGGCTCTCCTCTGCAGCCTAGAGCTTCTGATTTCTATTTCACTTTGCTGGACAATTTTAGCAAGACTGCTAATTCAGCTTTGATTGCTTTTCTTTCTCACTGAGGTCCATTATCAGCAAGCCACATGCTAGTTCTGTCCTCAGTGCAGAAAGGTACAGTAATACATCAAACGTGCTGTTTGAGACTCTGGGGAATAGTGGGAACTGTTGTACTGGGTATCCCAAAGTTCATATAATCAGGATTTGTTCTGGAGTCTGCTCCTGGAATAACCCTGCTATAAGTGGTGCCTGCGAAGTGAAAAGTTCACTGAAAAGGGAAAGACTCACTACTTCATTGAAGGATTATTCTGGAAAAGCGTGATACAGCTGAAGGACATTATAACAAAATACAGCAATCTTTTATAACATACAGTATAGAAAAATCAATGTTGTGCTTTTAAATATGATTTGAAATTTGTTCATGAAGCAAATGGGTTTTTTTTGTTGTTATAAGGTGCTTCTGTTCATTGAAGTATAATATAAAACGATAGGTCCCTTATTGCCACAACAGATCTATATAGCTGCATTTTAGCTGCACCAGCATTTTTTCTTAACTTTGCAGTCCATCTCAAGGTAAAGTTTTACATACTGTAATGTCAGTGAAAACAAAATGTCAGCATTTTTGGTGTTTTCAATTGGTATCTGATAGAATTATAATAAGGAGGCCAGGGACTGCTAGCTGCTGTCACTCTGACTTTGTCATATAGTGGAGAAAAGGAGAAAAAGCAGGGACAGCTATCCTCTTCTTTATACAGAACAGTTACTTAATTCATTGCTTCCAAAGGCCTGGCAGCCATTTTTAAGTATTTAAAAAGTAAACCCAATAATGAGTTACATAGGTGGATTTTTAATCCTGCATATCTCCTACTATTGTAAATAAGAGTCCTAAAGCAACTTCTGAACTCACCGGCTATACTGGTAGGAACAGCCATATTCATCTTTCACAGACACTTTTATAATGCAAATAAATGTATTGAAGTTCAGAGAAATTAAGTATGGAGCTGCCTGCTCCTATTTACTTTGTGATTACCTGAAATTAATTTTTAATTTAACCAGAAGCTGTAGATTTTGCATTTTTTTCAAAGAATCTTGAGACACAAAGACTGCCTGGGGACTGGGACAGAAGGGTAGGAGGTTACTGGGTCTTCCAAACAGGACAGGGGTGGGAAGTTGCTAGGTTTCAATGACCAGGTGAAGCTGCAAATATCATCAGACTTTCCCCGTATTGCTTTTTGTTTCTTTGCCTGGCAGAGGCATCTTTGGTCTTTTGCTATTTTTTCATATTGATCTTACTAATTATGTATCAACTAATAAAGACACTGAAAAATAAACTCAAACAACAAAGCTAATATGCCAGAAAAAATGGACATAGGAAGCAGCATGGAGTGCCTGGCACTTTTCCAAGTCACTGGAAATTTTTCAACATTTTTTAATACAACCAGTGATAATCCAATAAACTTTCACACTACCATGAAAAAAGTAAGATGAGCACAGAGAAACACTGCAGTTATAAACATTTTTGTATGGGTTGCTATTTAACAAGGGCAAGAGGGATGTAAAGTCCTCCTGACAAGGGCTGTGATTTGGGAGCTGTTACAAACACTGGGAGAAGCGCCTAACCACTTATCGTACTAATTTTTTTCCCTGAGAACAACGGCAGAATTATCTGCCGTTGGTAGAGTTGCTCAACATTTCATTCATTGTTAAGTTAGGTGATATTTATGGATTCTAGTAAACTAGAGATGGTTAAAATGAGTTAATGTGGTAGGTATACAATATGTTGTTGACCTCTGCTTAAAAACTGTTCGGCTTCGGCAACATAGACTGTGTTCCCAAAAGCAGCAACCAGGATGCTGACGGAGTATAACAGGATAAAGAAGACAAACATAAACATGCCCCTCACAGCAGGGACAGATCAAACCCCTGGCCAGAGCCTTGATACAGAATCAATTAAAAAAAACCAGACAAAAGTGACCCCAGCAGAAGCAATTAATTCGAGTTAATATGAAGAAGGAGAACCGGTTGGAAGTTTGACCCTGTCTACAATGTTATAATCATAGAATCATGTAATAGTTAGGGTTGGAAAGGACCTTAAGATCATCTAGTTCCAAGCCCCCTGCCATGGACAGAGACACCACACACTAAACCATGTCACCCAAGACTCCGTCCAACCTGGCCTTGAACCCTGTCAGGGATAGAGCATAGCGCATGTTTTCAAGCTTAATTTTTTCTGTCAAAGATTACATCAAATGGCAAAACAAAACATTCAGAACATCATAGTGACCGCTGAAACCTGATTTTCCAAGCTCCCCAGTTCCATATTCTTCCCACAGAGATAACAAAAAACCCAGTAAACTGATCCTGTCATATCCACTTAGTGCAAATACATTCCTCTAATCAAGGAAAGGTAAAACGTCATTGCATTGAGTCAATTTTAAAGTCCATTTGGCAGAATGAATAGAAAATAGACTTCAGGGTCTAGATTCAGCCTGGCTTGGATCTGAGTAACCACTGGAAATGTCCCTGTATCCAGTCAATTATGAAGGCTAAGAGTGGAAGGAAACACAGTCAGACTTTGATCTTAACTATGGTCAATTGCCGAGGTGAGTGTCTCCTGAGAGGACGCCTTGAACAGCGGAGC
>NW_009914401.1:0-15803 GCF_000696875.1 Nestor notabilis
TTTTTGGAACAAGCGAAAAAAAAGGAAGCTGTAACTCAACTATGAAGCATATTATATACATGGTGAGAAGCATTACTGTGATAATAATCAGGGTAATAATTAATATGTTAGGTAAAAAAACTATTGGCTTACTTTGTGCTGGAACATGAAGATTTAGAATAAATTGGTAAATCAGGAGTATTTCGATAGAAGTTTTTTAATAAAAATATGCTCACTGGTTTTTTTTTTCAGAATATTCTAAGTATGACTGCTATAAACAACAATTACACTGATCCAAACAATTTGATGTTTGAAGAAATCAAGATATTTGGATCGCTTCAGGAAATAACGGCAGTTACTGTATCTCAGAACAATGTTGTGGAAAATTCTCCACATAATATCACCTATTATCCTTCAGAAAAGGTAACAAGGAACAGGAAACCAGAAAGTAAACATCTATGAAATTGCATCACTTTATTTTATGTATTGCAAAAGACAGCACTCAGTAGTCATGCCGTTTCAATGAAATATGACATCTATTTTATTACAGAAGTATAATTGCGTTCAACTCAGCTGTACAGAAAGTGTATCTAAATTTTTCTCTCAGACCCCCAGTCCCACAGAAAGTTTTGTTATGCAGTTATTCATGTAGCAACATTTAGTGTCTAATAGGAGGAATAGCTTTATGATTTCATTTTAATATTGGAGGATGGTTACAAATACTTATGTTTTAAATTAATATTTATGCATTGATTTTTAAAACAAAATCAAGCACCCTGTTTAAATCTCCTTTATCACTTTGTGCAGAGTTTTTCACACGGTGAATCCAGAAAGCATCGACACACAGCATTCATGTCCAAAGCAAGTGCGTTGCTGCTAGTGGGGAGCTTTCATGAAAGTGCTTTCCCACACTAAGGATCGTTCCAGCATTGCTTTGAATTTGCATTGTACACCCTCCTTAATTATTGCAAGCACCTGAATTATCTGTTATGTTATCTCAGTTATTGAATCAAAATACTTTTTTTTTTACTTCTTGCATTCATATTTCTAAACATGAAGGATCTGTGTCCTTATCTTTTTCCTGCTTTATTCCATGGAAGCTGTGGGATTGACTAATTTTTTTTAGATTAATTTTTTAGATTTTATCTGCAAGCATGTCAGTTATGTGTGTTTGCAAAAGTGAGACTACATCAAATGTTACAGGACAAGTTTGTGAATTTACACGTAACAAAATGTATTGTTCTCTGCTGACTGAAGGGCAAATGGATGTGATGTAGGATTTATTAACTGTTTATTGTTTAATATTTACAGGTTGCTCATATAACAGGACTTCAGCTTGAACTAGGAAAATCTTACACAGTAGAATGGACTCAACAACCGAGTGTCAATGAAAGGTTTGATTGTTATCCCAGTCCCAATCCAACACAAGAAAGATGTGAACAACTTGGCTGTGTCTGGGATGTAAGCAAAAATAATTTCTCTAAATTAATGAGACAAAAACATTTTCAGGACCATAGCTTTCTCTTTATAGCTGTTACAGTGGAAAAAAAATAGTCTGGCAGATTTGTCAGATTTAAATAAAATGGGGGCACAGACATCAGCTGTACTAACAGATGTTATTCACCTCACTAAATCTAAGGTAGTTGCCAACTATGTAAGTTCTTTCAAAGTCTAAAATGTGGTATTTTTTGAAAGATGGAAAAAAGTTATATTAGAGTTATGAAAAAATAGAATAGTATCTTCAGCTACCTCTTCTGCTTCACTAGCACTGTGGCCTGTGAGGCATATCGCCTTTGTTGCATCTTCATAGTCACTCAAGTATATTTTAAGTCAAACTGATTCCTCTGCATCTCAGTTTGGGAGGAAATCCTTAAATCCACCAAAAGTTTTGATTCTTATGTGAACTTAATTGCATATATCCATATTGAGGAGCTATTCTGAAATCATAATCTCTGACATGCAGTTATTTAACATTTATTAATGCTTCATTTATTAATGCTTCATTTATTAATATCCCATGGGATATTAATAGGATATTATATGGGAGCTGTGTGCCCTGGCAGGGTTAAACTTTAGAGGGTACCTCCAACTAAATTACTCCATGATCCTCTAAATCTAAATTTTACAGCCTGGACATACCTCCTACTGTTGGTCATGAAGACCAACATTCTCTGCTACCTACTCTTGAACCAGCAACAGCTGAAGTAGCTGTTGGACTGTCCTGGTTTTGTTGCACTATTAGGAATATTTTTTGAAATTTTGGACTTTTGGAAGTGACTGTTCTTGTGAAATGAAACTCTGGTCCTGTTATGAATTGAATATGTTTTGAATGCTTGCTCAAGCACTTGAGAAGTGCTTCGATTTTGGTGAAAGCAGATGAATAAATATTCATTAACAAAATGTGCAGAGCAGACATAGTTTCATGTGAAAAACTAGGCAGGATTGACAGCAAATATCCACAGGTGAAAGGCTAATGCGTTAATGTACACCAGCTCATGTGACCTCAGAATACCTAGTTTGAGTGTTTATGTTCAACTGTAGCAGGAAACTGAAAGTAATTTTGATCTTGCTGTCAGGAGATCTTCAATAAATAGGATGTAACTCTCAGTGGATATTTTAAGGGTAATTTGTGTGAATAAAGCCAATGGAAAGGTCTCACCTGAATATCCAATGGGTTTTGGGCACATCCCCTTGAAGGCAGCCAGGGACCAGAGAGCAAGGGTATTAAAAGGGAGGAAGCTTTAGGAATTGTAAGAGGCCAAGACTAATTTATGTTGTGGGATTGAGTTGAAGATCACAGATACAGGGAAATTAAATTCACTTTCATAGTACAAGCATTCAGTTTCCTGACTGAACTATTTGTACAGCCTTCACTGGATCGTTTGTTTATATCTGATTTAGTGTAGAGATCAATGGGTTCTGTTCACTAATTGAATAAGTTTTTCCACTAGTTGATAGATATCTGATAAAAATGGGAGCTTTGGATTCCATGCTGATAACTAACAAAAAATGCAGCAGGCCAGTGTAGCTCACTAACCTGTAACTTATTTCTGTTTGCATCAGGCAACATCAGACCCAGATATTCCATCCTGCTATTACAGCTCTGACAATGCTTATTCTATAGACCAAATAGAATACACCTCATCAGGTTTGGCAGCCAACCTCATCTTAAACAGTGCCAACACCAAAGCTAATGAGGAATACACTACCCCAATTAGTACACTACGATTGGAGGTGAAATATCATCTCAACCACATGCTGCAATTTAAGGTAATGTCATTCCAGAATTTCTATGAGTATGCAATGTCCCATTGTTAAAAATAGCCTTATTTATAGAAATTGTAAGGGCTTTTTCTAGTCTGTTTTATATTACACAGACTGTAACACCCTTGCCTACATATGTTTCTCCTTCTAATCAAGTGTTATCACTCTTAGCTTGCATATTTTTTGTCCTAGAATTTTGTACTCAGTTTTACAATGAAATTATATGAATCAAAGATATAATGTCAATGTATACCTAAAATGTCAACCACAAACTCTGGAACTGAAGACATTTTATTAATATACAGGCAAATTCATCTATAAGCACTATCATGACCATACAGTTTATTTTTAAGTTAATCATTCTACTATTCTAAAATTTGTAATACACTATTGTTTAAACCATAATTTATTACTGTGCATTTAATAATACTGAAATAATTGTGGTGCTTTAAAGCAGCCAGGCATAAAAAACTAACTTTTGTCAGCTTTCAGAATACAGTAAACTTTAAAAAGAATCTTTCAAAGTTGTCTAAGAGATGAATCAGAAATATATTCACTCTATATACATATATATAACTATAATTTAAATACAGGTATATACTTTAAATTCAATAAATAATTAGACAAACCATTCCTGATCCAAAATAAATCCTAAAGGTTTGTTTTTTTTCCCCAAACAAATTACTGTGAATGAATTGGTCAAAGAATACATATTGAAAGAAAACATTCAGCAAAGAGTTTTCAACAATTTTCTGTCAGATTCAGATTTCTATTACTATAGATAAAATTTCAAACAACTCATTTATTGAAATGAATTGATTTTTACTTTATAGATCTATGATTATCAAAACGCACGATATGAGGTTCCAGTACCACTAGATCTCCCGAGCTCCCCAACAAGCACGGATGAGGAACGACTCTATGAAGTATCAGTTCAGAAAAAACCATTTGGTATACAAGTTCGTCGCAAAAGTACAGGAAGACTCATGTAAGCCATAGTAATTTTATTTTTTTCAGTTGGTTTAGTTAGCTCTTTTCAAGCCAAACCATTTCCTTGTGTACTATGTTCTAAGTCCATTAAGACTGGCTCTTGTACCCTTCCCAGGAAATGGTTCTGTCTGCCAAATGCCAGATGCTGCTCCAGTGGAGATGGTTTCACCATTGCACTGTATGAGAACGCTGACCAGGGAGAGTTCAGAGAAAGTGCCTAAGCAATATCCTGTTTTTTTTCTCATAATTATCTAAGATTTCTCCCTGGTCACTTCATAGTCTGACACTTGCTAAAAGACCTCTACAACATGTTGAAGTGTGGAACACAGACAACTCCAAAGACCATTTCTCGTGCAGTTCCCAGTTGTCTGAGAGGCACAACAATTTTCCACGTTTCCTAAATTTTTCCACAGGTGACCACAGCACTGATCGTTAAGGACTGATCATTTGGTTTGGTTTTGATGAATGGTTAGGAAAAAAAATAGAAGTAGGGTCTTAACTAACTTGCAGATTGATTTTGGTAACATGACAGCCAATAAGTCTGATAGGAGCTGCATTTTTTTCCTTGATTAAGCTGAAGTCAGAGTTAAAAACCAGGAAACGTTAGCAGCTGCATGTGTTATGGTTTTATAAAAAAAAGCCAACCCAAAACTTACGTAATTTTTTAAAGAAATACCCAAAACTTAATTGCAAGCTGAGTTCCTTTTTGCCAACCAGAGTAATCGTTCAAACTACAGTTCAACCTCTTAGAACGATGTAATTCTTTGGCAGAGCACCATCAGTTTGGTTTCTGACTGTAAACATGCTGATTTACAACAAATACAGTTTCAGTGTAATCTGCAACAAAAGTCCAGTGAACTGTAAAAAGAACCTTATTTACTGTATTCCATTTGGCACCAAGGATCAGCCTGGGAGGAAAATAAGATTATACTCTCCTGAAACATTTTTTTTTTCACTATATTGCCAAAATATGATGCAACTTGGTGTGCATGATGCCTGTGTATAATATATATCTCTCTGAGAGACACAGAGGACTTTGTGTCTCTAAATTGTGTATCAAATTCTTAGACAGCCCCATTTCATGTGCTTAAAGTTTTCTCCATAAGCATAACAGATTTATTCCACCTTTACTGAAGAATGAGATTTTCAGAGAAAAAGAGTAGCCTAAAAAAAGTGTCAGCTAAACACAGCCCTGAAAACACTGTATTCTTGCTTTTATTTTCTTCTTTCGATTTTAGCTGGGATTCGCAGCTACCCACCTTCACGTTCAGTGACATGTTCATTCAGATTTCTACCCGTTTAGCATCCCAATATATATATGGATTTGGAGAAACTGAACACACCATGTTTCGACGTAACATGAGCTGGCACACCTGGGGAATGTTCACAAGGGATCAGCCTCCTACTGTAAGTGGAAACAAATGTGCTTTTTGGACCAATGATGCTAATGTGTGGAGGTATCCAGCAGGACTTCAAAGTCCAGTGGATGCCTGCTGGTACTGGACACATATAATGCTTTGATTGTAATTATCATGGTTTATAATTTGAATTGTGTCTCAATGGCAATGGTCTTCTCTAAACATATTCTTTGTGACCAGCAAGACCAATGTGTGGAGTCAGATGTCAGAAGATAAAAAATGGCTTAGAAATAATACCACATTCCTCCTTTTTTATTCTTCTCAGCTAATTATTCTAAAAGCTAAACATGAGTCAGGAGAACTCCTACTACTTTGGGATTAATTTAGTATTTACAGAGGTAAATCAGAAATCTTGTGTCTATGTTTATACCTGTGTTATTGCCTATTAGATAGCACAATGTTTGCAGTTTTTAGGGAATGACCAAAGAAATAGTTGAATTTCCAGTTCAGGTTTGTATATATTTTTGAGTAAATGAAAGTGAACAGAATGCCACCAGCATCTTCTGATCATACAGATACCTGCTACTCTTTGAAAAGAAGGGAAAGTTTTCTCCTGGGGAAGCACTTTCTCATTAGCAGTAATATCTTTGCTTTCCTTTCTGCCTGGTCAATCTGAAGAAAACTGACTCAAATTGTGAAGTTGAAAGTAGTGTTCTGTAGGTATGCTTTGTAGGTGTGTAGGGTTTAAATATGTAATTTTGGAGTTTTTGTTGTATGCTTGGCAGTCATGTCTCATATTAAATTTATTAATAAATGTAAGTTAGTGAATGCTTGATATTTCCCTAGTAAAATGCATGTTATGTTGTTTGCAGTACAAGTTGAATTCCTATGGTTATCAGCCATTTTACATGGCTCTTGAAGAAGATAGCAATGCCCATGGAGTTCTTTTGCTTAACAGCAATGCAATGGGTAAGAAAACCTTAGATTTATTTTCTGTATTTTATTTTTATTATCAGTGTTTTGCAACAGTGGCAAGTCAAGGCACCCTTTTCTCATTTCATTTCCTCCATTTCCAGATGTGACATTCCAGCCAACACCTGCCCTGACATACCGCACCATAGGAGGAATCCTTGACTTCTACATGTTTTTGGGCCCAACTCCAGAACTTGTTGTCCAGGAATACACTGCAGTAGGCCTTTTACTCTGTTACAAACTGGTTTTTGCTTGGTTGGTTGGTTTGGTTTGGTCTACTCATCTCAGCTATTCACCACAAATATTCTTTCTTATTTTTAGGTGATTGGACGACCAGTCATGCCACCCTACTGGTCTTTGGGATTCCAGTTGTGCCGCTATGGGTACAGGAATGACTCAGAAATTGCCCAGCTGGTGGAGGAGATGAAGGCAGCTAGGATTCCCTATGTAAGCTGGTAGCAGTTAACATTTGAACTCATGCCTGAACTTTTGACTTCCTGGTATTAACAAAGACCACTTAAAAACACAAAACCAAAACCCCCACCATGGTAGAGTAGAGCAGACTATTTTTATGCCAGAGCTAACCACAGAATCACAGAAGAGTTTGGGTTGGAAGGGGCCTTCAACGGTCATCTAGTCCAACCCCTGGCAATGAGCAGGGACATCTTCATCTAGATCAGGTTGCCTAGAACCACATCCAGCCTGGCCTTGAATGTCTCCAGGGACTGCACATCTACCATCTCTCTGGGCAACCTGTTCCAGTATTTCACCACCCTCATGGTAAAGAATATTTTCTTCACATCCAGCCTGAATCTCCCCTTTTTCAATTTAAAACCATTACCCTCATACATCTCTCTACATTCTGAGCCATGTTAAATGTAGGCCACAGGCTGCTGTAATTTCTTTAACATTCATACCAAAGCAGCACCCAGATGCCTTAGTCAGTCATGGGCTCTAGCCATGCTGGCTATGAAACAGCAATGATCAACAAGAAAAACAAGCAAGAAATAAAATGAATCATCACCATTTCAGTGGTATGGTTCTAACATTCTATGGCATATTGCTCTGTGTCTTATCAGCTATGATTTGGCACAGGTTGTTGCTGGGAAAGTTGGAATAGCACCTATATCTAACAAAATTATACTGTAAATTGAATATGACTCTTCATTTTAAATGTAATAAACATCATGATTTCAATACAGAACAACTGTTTAAACTGTTCCGTTACAGATAGGGTAAGATATGTACAGTTTCTGTGTACATACTTGTATGTACAAATCCAGGACTTTTTTCTCTGTCATGTGCTAATTTCTACCCTCAGACTAGATGCACCAGTGAAGGGCTTATTTTGTAGTGGACTTGCTGATAGGATGTGTAATATTCATTTAATAGCTTTAGCTTAAAGTTACAGCTGCTTCCAATTTTACAGTTCAGAAGTTCAGTATGTAATTTATTTTGGCAGATTTTCAACAAATTTGTATGTGGCAAAATAGAAGTTTTTTTGTTTTTTGTTTTTTTTTTAACTGCAGGATGTCCAATATGCAGATATTGACTATATGGAAAGGCAACTGGACTTCACCATTGGCACACGCTTTGCTGGATTACCAGCTCTGGTTAACAAAATAAAAGAAGAAGGAATGAGATTTATCATTATCCTGGTCAGTTTTGAATGCTACTTTTAACTTTCAATATATCATTGCAGAATGCAGAATATATTCAACAGCGTTTGTAAAACTGTTTTTTGAGCATATGAGTAAAAACGTTTTTAATTATAGGATCCAACCATATCTGGAAATGAAACCAATTATCCTACCTTCTCCAGAGGTGTGCAGGAAGATGTCTTCATAAAATGGCCCAATACCGATGACATTATATATTCCAAGGTACTCTTCGTAAAAAATGGTGATGGTAGAGGCATGCTGTATCCAAGTAAACACCATGTCAGCCTAGGCTTCAGTGCTATCCTTAGTGGGAAAGTTTGTTAATGGCATATTCTGGCCTGGCTGTAAATGACACATGTAATAAATACTACAAACTAATTGACTTCAGTTTGTGTTGTCATTCACATAAATATCAAGGAAGAATTGTTATAGCTGTCTTTTGCTGATGCTCATTCAGTGTGCTTTGATTATTTTATAATGATGTCCTTTGTCCTATTAGGTCTGGCCATTTCTTCCTGATGTGGAAGTCAATGAGTCACTGCCTGAGCAAACCCAAATACAGGTAAATATTGCTATGGTTTGCTTACTGACTCAAATATAGACAGAGCAGCACATGAATTAAGGAAAATAGCAGCAAACTAGTTGATGAATCTGGTGAGAAAAACAAGGTGCAGAAACTAGCTAGACTTCCTAATAGAGCCAAAAAAGTTAATGAAGAAATAATGTATTTGTTTTTTTAAACAAATTCCAATATTGTAACAGCAGGATGCTTTCAAACATGTATCTGTTTTGTTTTCCTACTATTTTTACAGCTCTATGGAGCACATGCTGCTTTCCCAGACTTCTTGCGCAATTCCACAGCAGAGTGGTGGAAGAGAGAAATCCTGGAGTTCTACAACAATCCCACCAACGCCTCAAGAAGCGTCAAGTTTGATGGCTTGTGGATTGTAAGTGTAGAAATGCACTCAATTTCTGTGGGTTTTTTTTCTCTGCCAGACTAGCAGAGAAGTTACACAGTGTAAGTACTACTGATGAAGCTCAGAGTGTATCTGGTGTTGAATTGCCATTAGGTAGCATAAAAAAAATAGGCTGGAGGGAAAGCAATCAGAGCACCAGGCAGAACCTGATCCCTCAACCAAAGGCACCACTTTGGCTCTAGGTTGTACATTTGCACTGCCTTGGTATATTGTGACTTTCTTCCTCCACAGTGACACTCTGCAAAGGGGAAATAGCACAGACTCACAGTTCTTCCCTTGAAATGCTTTGTGGCTCCTTGTCTCCCTGCACCATGCCAGGCACTGTAGTGATAGGACAAGTGGTAATGGGTTCAAATTTAAACAGGGGAAGTTAAGGTTAGATATAAGGAAGAAGTTCTTTCCTGTGAGGGTGGTGAGGCACTGGAACAGGTAGCCCAAAGAAGCTGTGAATGCCCCATCCCTGGCAGTGTTCAAGGCCAGGTTGGACAGAGCCTTGGGCAACATTGTCTAGTGTGAGGCATCACATTAGATGTGATCACAGTGGGGTTGGAACTAGATGATCTTAAGGTCCTTTCCAACCCTAACTATTCTATGATTCTATGATTCTGTCAAGAAAACATGGAATGGCAGACTGAAACTACAGCTGCAAGGGCTTCTTCTACAGTGCTGCTTGTTTATAATTTAGACTTTAGTGTTTTGTAGGTTTGAAGCAAACACAATCAGGTTTTGCTCTATGTTTTTAGGACATGAATGAACCAGCAACTTTTCTGAATGGTGCCATTGGCGGATGTAGAAATGAGCTCTTGAATATGCCACCATATGTGCCTCGTAAGTCTGATTACTCCTTAAAAGTTTTAGGTCATTATGGTTACTACATAATTTCTGATATGGTGTATGCGGTGTAAATACATAAAGTTAAGGTATATAAGATCACAACTCCTAACTGAAAGTGGCCCTTTAGTTCTGAGAGTATGGGTACATTTTAACCCCATCTATTTCAGTGGGAGCTGAAACTGCATGACATTTTTAAAAATAAAGTTATTCTCAGTTATTTGCCTGAATATGGATTTTGATACCTGTTTTAGATCTAGGTGCTTTGCTTTAGGCATGATAAAGAATGTAGTTCTCTGTTTTGCAGTTTTCTCAGATGAATAATGCAATTAAAATTTAGAAAATATCCTTGTGTCTCCTCTCATTATCATTCAGCTAGAATAGATTATATATATATATAAAATACAACTAAAATAGATAATTACCATTATCTATACTGTCAAATATTTGAAATAATTAGCATTCTTAGCTTGGCTTTATGTAAGTACCTGTGTATAGTATTAATTAGTAATTATTTATTAATAGTTTATTAACGTACTCCTGCTGCTTACTCTTGTTTTCAGTTATTATTAACAGTTTCTAAGGAATTGTAAGGAAGTCAATATTCAGACACAGACCATACTCCTTGCCACACCCATTTTCTCTGGATATATGGATGATCTGATGATGTTTACAAAGATTTGCAATGTCTTCTGAATTTGGATATACTCTGTACTCTTTGAACCTCTTTACTAAGAACATCTGTAACTGATCTATTAAAATACTTACAGAACCAGATGCCTACATAGAAATATTAGAAATATCCTATTTTGGAAATGCTATTTTTATAATTATAAATAAATAAATTACAGTACACATGCCTAAAAGAGACTGGCTATGAAATGATGAAAATTAAGGAAAAGTAACTCAAATCATTCATAAACATTTTGCATGTTCATTGTTAAGAAGTAAGTGTTTCTGTCCCATTTCCATTAGATTTGGGATATCGGTCAGATGGTTTAATTGTCAAAACTCCATGCATGGAAGGTCAACAATATCTTCCAGACGGTACCCCAGTTAGACACTACGATGTCCACTGTCTTTATGGATGGTCACAAACAAAACCTACCCTAGAGTAAGTGAAGTTTGCATACTTTCTCATTGTCTCCAAAACGTGTTACACATGAATATTCTGTGTCTATTTCTTATAGGTAAACTTTCATCAGTTTATTTAACATGCCTGAGAAATCTTTGTTTTCATTCCAATATCTTTGATTCTTCAGTTCAGCTACAAGTGGACTTTGACATTCAAAAGTTTAAGCAGCAGTTCCATATCTCTGGCAGTTGGGATTATTTCAGTCCCTCTGCTGCCCAGTTAGCACAGTAGTACCACCCATGGTGCAGGCAGGGTGGTATGAACCTGAGCTGCTGAAGGGATATGCAGAAGGGGAACTGGGTCTGCACAGTTCTGAGCTGAAGCTGTGCTTCTGTGATTTCACTACAATAAATACTTTCTGGAACTGGAGCCAGCTAGAAGAGAAAAACCTGGTCAAGCATGTCTATGCCTGCAGCTGCATCACTGACTGTCTCAGGACAAGCAGGCAAAGTCTTTGTTTTGAGTCTAGTGGCTTTAAAATCACTGACCCTGAGCAGATACAGTTTTCAAGGTAAATTTTAAAGACAGTTTACCCACGTCTGGTACTAAAGAAACTTACTGCTTGCCCAGCTGGGGAGCAATTCTTCATATACCTGTTCCAAGGACTTCATCCATGTAAACATTATTATTATGTTGTGCAAGCTTAGTTGCTGACCTGGATTATGAAATAAAATGGCTATGCTGCTATTTCTCATATAGTTTAATTTGGATGTAATTACTCGCCATAGAGTATTTCTTTCTGCCAACACATTCAAACACAACATATTGTCTTTTCAGCAGAGGTTTCTATTATGAGGCAGCCACCAAGGTTAAGACAGGGTGATGCTCTGCATTGTAACTGGGAGCAGTCAATCCGAAGACTGCTCAGGTATTCATTCACAAGGCAGAATGGAGAACAGGTCTGAACATTTTGATCAGCTCTTGGGAGCAGTAATTACTCCAGGATAGTCTCACATAATTACTGTAATTAAAATATAAAATACTTCCTGTTTCTAGGTTTGGCTGGCATGGGCTGGTTTACTCCTAGCACTGCCATTGTTTTCATCTTACACTGCACTTCCAGTGAGGGAAAATGAATATAGCTTTTTAACAATGTTAATTTAAGATGGGCTTGATTATGTCCTCTACTTAAAACAAATTGAGTAGTAGTGAAAGGGGGAAACAGTGTCTTTTAAATTGCAAGCTGTGTGCATAAAGCTTGAATTTTAAGAATTTATCTTCTCACTTACAAGGCAAATCTCATTATCTATCTGTTCCTTTCTGAATAGTATCCCAGCCTGCTATAGATAACATCTGATCTAATGGTAACATATCTGCTGTTTCATCTCCAATTCAATCAGTAAACAAGGAACAGTGTTTCTGTAGAGGTCTTAACTTTATAGACCTTCCTACCTTTAATATTACCAAAAAGGAATAAAATATTAAGGCTGCTTGGATTTTTGACAAAGTGGATGTTATACTTGGCAGCGCTGCCAGTCAAGGCAGAGTGAAACTGCTGACAGGACATGAAGGAATATCTGATACTTCCGCTGATAGCCAAATCACATGCAATTTGGGCATTGTAAGTAGACAATAATTCGACAGTAAGAAGAATATTACTAGCATTTCTCTGTATGAAGTAAATATGAACAGAAATGTAATGAAATATTTCCTGCTGTTTTGAGAGGTACCATAAGAGAAACTATTATAACTTACACACCTTTTACAGATATTCTCACACTTGAAATTTATAGAAAATATTATTCTCAAAAAATATATATGTATCTCAGTTCCCAGTTTATTCTTTGGTAGTAACTGAAGGAGTACTTGTGCAACAGAAGACATGTAATAGCTATTCATGGATATAGCTTTTCGTGGATACAGCTTTGGCTCAGCCCTGGAGCACAGAGTTGGTGCCTTCTGTTAGCAAAACACTCAGGCCATGCTCATCCTTGAGCAGTTCTATGCATCATATACACTTCCTTTACATTGGAAATGTTATCTGTAATTTCCAAAGCATTGTTGAAGTAGAGTAAACTAAGCAGAGGCTGAAAATGTTGGATAGCATGTTACAAAGAAATAAAGATACTAGAAAACTTACTGTTTGTCTTGGAAGAAATAATTACAGCACATTAGTCTAGTTCAATTACTACGGTAATTAAAGTGACTTGTGCAATTTTTCTGTAATTATAGTGTCACTAAAGCTGCGAATCTGGTAGAAAAATAAGTAAATAGTGCATTATTGAAGCAGCTGTTTAGACAATTATTGTGGAGCTAGCATTGGAAAGCAGTGTGATTTAATCAGTGAAGCTTTCTGACTAGTATTGTGGTTTAGTACTTTGATGTAATGATTCACAGTGCGCGCATGGCTGCAAAGGAGCTGTTCTAAGAAAGTGGAGCAGTAATGCATCCATGCCAGTCACACAGCATAGACCAACAGCATATGCTACAGGTGCTTTTATCTTCAGTGGAGCAACCGGGAACCATAAATTCCCCTGAACTCAGTGATTTTTGGGTTTTTTTTTTTTCCCCTTAAGCTTAGTTGGTTGCCTCTGCAGGTACTTTGTGGCAACAATCAAGGGTTTATTTAAGAAAACTGAATATTTTTTTTAAGTATTTGAGGAATGGGGTTACTTGGTTAATTGGTTCTCCATCCAGCTCATTCACACCCACACCTCCAGACCTCAAGAGCTCTTTTCCTGAGTCATCAGCAAGCCACAGTGTCCTCTCCCTATAGCAATGATCCTTAGCAAGGCCATAGCAGTTTAGTGCCAGAGTATCCTTAGAAGTTCAACAGCCCTTGCCTGGTGCTAGCTGTTTCTTTTTATACCCCAGACCAAAGTGCCTGCATGTTTCCCACCCTGTAGGCTTTCACCTTTAATTTGGGAAAGAAAAATAAGTCCCACCATCCTAAAAAGTTAATTAACCTCTGGTTGAAATCCCTTCTGCTTATGAGGAAGCCAAATGGATCAGACCTAGAGGTCAGCTAATGCTAAGGTAGTCACACACACTGGTAGTCACTCCTTCACTGTAAGACCTGTTACTTGCCATAAGAAGAAAAAAAATGGTTTAATATGTTGCTTCCAGACAAATCCATGTCGGTCATTTCATATTGATATGATGTCATCTTGGTATTTCTGAAGTTATGACAGATCCATTACTTATTTTTTTGTTCTAATAACTTTTTCACCACTGGATAGGTTGACAACTGGCAGGTCCATTTTGAGGCAACTGGCACCTCTATTTTGCCCCTTATGATCTTTTTGATATGATGTTTGCTGAACTATTTTTAACTGTTGCTGCAAGTTTTCAGGTATGCTAAAAAAGAAATGATGTGCCCTGGAACACATCATGGATACCTATGAAAAAATGCAAGTTGGGCTACATCTGCAAGTTGGGGATGCCTCACCCCTGGTAGCATTCAAAGCCATTTTAGACAGGACTTTGAGCAACCTGGTCTAGTGGAGGGTGCTCCTGCCCATGGCAAGGGGTTGAAACTAGGCGATCTTTTCCCTTCTAACCCAAAACATTCAATAATTTTATGATTTTAACATGTCCTTGCCTGCCTGTTCTTTTTTCAGTTACAGGTTGGCTGACACTGCTGAGCTACTGTTGATGTGTGAATCACAGTAAATTGCTATAAAAAGCATTTGCATTGGATGTATGCATATTCATGCATACAGCAATGCCCTCCTTCGCTATGAAAATAAAAGCCCTTTAGTTTCAGAGAATCTTATATAATAAATAACCATGTAATATTTCTCATGTAATTTGGTTTTTGCTCTATTTTCAATGTCAGAGGTTTGCAGAGTGCCACCAAGGAGCGTGGGATCGTTATCACCCGTTCCACATATCCCACCAGTGGAAGATGGGCAGGACACTGGCTTGGTGATAATACTGCAGCTTGGGATCAGCTAACTAAATCTGTTATTGGTATGAGAAAGAAGAGTATCTCTATTAAATTTACTGTATGCAGTTACTTCTCCTACTTCAGCTGCTTGCTTTTAGTACTCATGTGGTTTTATCTCAAGTAAGCAATTCAATTGAGGAGACATAATTTGTGGTCAATTCTTTTTTTCACTTCTGCACCAGGTGCTAGGAACTCCTTTATTCCCTTGGGACCAACCACCTTTGTGCCCTGTGTCCTGCCCTCATTTTTTAATTTGCTCCTAATCAATCAACTCCCATCTCTCTCTGTAGCAGAAAAACATGACACACTGGGTTTAGTGATTGATTGTTTCTTTTTCTCCTCATTCTGCACTACAATAAGTATTATCTATGTGAGCAATAGCATACTGAAGGGGGACACAAAAAACCCAAAACAACTGCCAGTAATATTGAATTGTTTTTCCTTTCAGGTATGATGGAGTTCAGTCTCTTTGGAATATCTTATGTAAGCTAATGAGTTCTTACCTTACATTTAATCACCTTGATGCTGTACATGATATTATTGTATCCAAATCGAGTAATTTTGAAACTTTCAGACAGGAGCCGATATCTGTGGCTTCTTCAGACACTCTGAGTATGAGCTGTGTATTCGCTGGATGGAACTAGGTGCATTCTACCCATATTCAAGGAATCACAATGAGAAAGGAACAAAGGTGAGTAACAATTTTTTAACAGTTGTTAATGGCTGGGCCTTTGCAACACAATGTAG
>NW_009914402.1:0-265 GCF_000696875.1 Nestor notabilis
CCCTCCCGCAGGCAGCCAGCGAGCCATATTCCGGCAGGCGATGCGGCACTGGGAGAAGCACACTTGTGTCACCTTCCTGGAGCGCAACGACGAGGACAGCTACATCGTCTTCACCTACAGGCCCTGCGGGTACGTGATGGGAGAGCGCCAGGACCACCCTGAGCCTTGGTTCTGCTCAGATGATGTGCTTTGGCGCTGGAATCATCCAACCCCAGACCGGTGTGTGTTGGAAGGGACCTTAAAGCTCCTCCAGCTCCAACCCCTG
>NW_009914402.1:345-874 GCF_000696875.1 Nestor notabilis
CTCCTCTGGGCACCCTGTGCCAGCACCTCAGCACCCTCACAAGGAAGAGCTTCCTCTTTATATCCAACCCGAACTTCGCCTGTTTCAGTTTAAACCCATCACCACATTTGGCCCAGACCTGCTCAATTTTGGGTCTTGCATGACCCATCCCTTGCATCTGGTCCCTGCAGGTAGTTGGGAGCAAGGAGGTCTCGGCACCACCAAGCTGCTGTGGGCCAGGGGCTGAGGTTGGTGGCTCAGCACCAGCCCGGGCTTGCAGCAGGGTTGATGCCAAAGGAAACAAGGGCTTGGAAGAGCTCAGCGTCTTCACGCGTCAGGACACAGCCCCAGCCAAGCAGATGGTGGTTAGGAGGAGGCTTCCCCTGGAATGGGATCTGCACGACGATGGCGGGGGATGATCCATGCCCCAGCACAGGCACGGACCAGCTGAGCTCTTGTGGTGCAGGATGGATACCCATGGGAGCAGAGGGGCTGATGCTCCCACCCTGACTCATGTCACCCCCATCCCTGGCAGTGTTCAAGGCCAGGT
>NW_009914402.1:965-1184 GCF_000696875.1 Nestor notabilis
CCAAACCAGTCTGTGTTTCTGTGAAGCACCGGGATGCCCACACCTCATTGAGTGTCCCCCAGGGCTGATCCGCTGCCCCCCATTGCCCCCCAGGTGCTGTTCCTACGTGGGCCGCCGAGGGGGGGGACCTCAGGCCATCTCCATCGGCAAGAACTGCGACAAGTTCGGCATCGTGGTGCATGAGCTGGGCCCAGTCATAGGGTTCTGGCACGAGCACAC
>NW_009914402.1:1288-1581 GCF_000696875.1 Nestor notabilis
CCTCCCTGCCATAGGGTGCTGCTGGAGCTGGGCCCCCCCTGAGGGCACCCCCATCCCTCCTGACTCCGCAGGGCAGGAGTACAACTTCTTGAAGATGGAACCAGAGGAAGTGGAGTCTCTGGGTGAGACGTACGATTTCGACAGCATCATGCACTACGCCAGGAACACCTTCTCCAGGTACGTGGCTCATCCCTGTGTCCCCCAGGACAGTGACACGAGGTCTCCCAGCCCGGGGGACACCTTATATAGGGCTTCTATAGCCCTTCTTCCTTATATCTAACCTGAACTCCCCC
>NW_009914402.1:1659-2901 GCF_000696875.1 Nestor notabilis
CCCTGAGGCAGGGGCACGCTGGGGACACGTCCCTGTCCCCGCAGGCTCTCATTACCAGGCTGTTTTTAGCATCCTTCCCTGGCGGCAGCAGTTGCAGGCACAGACCTGGTGCTCCGCAGGCCCCGCTCAGCCTCTGCTGCTCTCCCCACAGGGGCATCTTCCTCGACACCATCCTGCCCAAGTACGACGTGAACGGGGTCCGGCCGGCCATCGGCCAGCGGACACGGCTCAGCAAAGGGGACATAGCGCAGGCCCGCAAGCTCTACCGCTGCCCAGGTGAGCGCCGCCGGGGCTGCTTGTGGCGGGGGGAGGGAGCGGCCGCTTGCACTTGGCAAAGGAAAGCATCACCCTGGCGGGGTTCCCTGTTTCCAGTGGAAAAATGCTCTTTGGGGTCCTCCTCGCCATCAGACCCTCTGCAAGGACCACACACACCAGTTGTTTCTCCATCCATGGCACTTCCTGGGGTGTTTGGGAGCAGAAGACCTCGATGAGCCACAGGGCTCTGCCCATGTAAGCAAAGACATCCTCAGCTGCCCTGTCCTCTGAGAAAACAGCATCCCCCCAAAGAGCATCTCCCAAGGAGCATCCCCTAAATAGCATCCTCCAAAGACCACCCGCCAAAAAGCATCCCCCACAGAGCCTCCTCTGGCAGCAGAGCATCCTCGGAGACCAGAGCATCCTTTGGAGACCATCCTCCAAACGCATCCTCCCACCCATCCCAGCAGCAGGAGGGGTCTGGATGAGGCACAGTCGCATGGCTGGGCTGTTACCAGCAGGATGGGGACAACACGGTCCCACCACAGACCGTGGTCCTCCCCTGGGCTGGTGCAGTCTGAAGGATGCTCAACATCACCAGCGCACGTGCTGGCACCTTGAATGGTGCTGAGGGCCATATCCCATGAGCGTGGCCTTGCCACGAGGCTGGGCTTGGACCAACCACATCTGCAGGAGTTTGGCTCCTGCTTAATTCCAGCAACTCATTGGCAGCCTGGAGGAGGGACAGGGCTGTGAGGGGCCCCAGCAGTGGCCGTGCTGCTTGCAGGGGCTGTGGGAGAGAGCAGGAAAAGTGATTAGTTTGGAAAGGACGGGGAGGAAACCCCCTCTGCAGCCCGGCTTCCCCTGCTCTTTGTTCCCACTGTGCAGCACGGAGGGGAAGGAGGCAGCGAGCCCAGGATTCGAGCTGCCTTCTTAACATTTCACCTTTCATCTCGTGGTCCCCCCGCCCCGAGCAGGAGCCGGGGG
>NW_009914403.1:0-118118 GCF_000696875.1 Nestor notabilis
TATTCTATGATTCTATGATTCTATTCTATGTCACATAGCTCTTCTCAGAAGCTGGTTAAGTTCCATCTTAAAACCAGTTCAACTTTAGAACTAAAATAAAGCTGCAGGCTCAGCATTGTTTTCACAACAGACAGCTGCCTGTATAAAAGCCATGTCGTAAATCATCAGGGAGTGGAAAAACAGAGGTAAAAACCAACCAAGCTATATGTTTTGTACAAAAGAAATGTATAACAAGCACTCTCATAATTGTAGATGGCTTTGGATTATACCCACTGCCTTCCACCCATCATATTAAGGTAAAATGTGTTAGCCAAAACAAACTTTCTAGACTAGCATTTTAACTGTTCCTTAAGCACGTACTCATTTTCGGTAGTTCAAACAACTGTTATTTTGAATTACACAATCTGTACAGCATGTATCCTCTTACTGATTCTATTTTGAAAACAGAGTCTGACATGCATTATCTGCTTCTGAGCACATGGCCTGTCTCTGTTCTGTTGACAGGAGTTTGTAGGAGGAGCAAAAAAATACTGAGTGACCCAGAAGACAGTAGAGATATTTTTGTTTAAAAAACAACAGTTAGGAGTTATGTTGTGAATGGTTACTGCGTAGCACTCTGCACTAAATTTGATGCTACAGTAGTTTATTTTAGCAGTTCTTCTGAGAAATTCTTCAGCATAATTGTTACATTTCAATATTTTACAACAATAGATCTTAAAAAATCCTCAATAAAAATAGTTTCAACATCAAAATAGAGTTGTTACTATCCCATATTGGAACCACATAGAAGACAACTGTTTGTAAAAGACCTACTGGGAGTAATATTAGATTCAGACAATGTAGGAATTCTGTATTTTTTTGCTGATGGATGCATATAAAACTCAGCTGATGCCGAAGGAGATAACCCAGTCTAAACAGGTGGTGTAAGAATTCTTAGATTCCCCCCCAAAAAATCTGCACAGTTTTGGAGTTTCTCATTACTGTGTCTCTCTGATGGCTCTCATGAATCTCAGCTTAGTCGACTTTGTTCTTTTCAGAAAAACGACATTGTTGACATGAAGTCTTTAGTCCGTCTCTTACATTGAATAACCTCTTCCATTTTTCTTTTTCTTATTCCTTGATTCACTCTTTTCAGTTGATGTTGCAAGTACTCAGTTCTGAAAATGGCCTGGTAAAGGTAGAGAGCAGCCCACAACCACTATTTTATCATAATTCAAGATCTGTAACTACATTTTTCAGACCTATGTTGTCTCAAAAAGTTTTTTTCCATCTCCAGCAAGGAAGTTTGGTTTTGACTAGAAGTGAGGATTTAGAATTTAGGGAGCTAAGAGAAAGAGAGTGTTTTCACTCCATACTTTTCAGCTCTTTTTAGCTGTATCCCCTGTTCTCAAATTTATGACTTTCATGGAGGTTTATTAAGCAGTAGAGGCCCATGAAATACAAAAGCACAAGAGGAGGACTGTATGTTCTCTGATTACTAAATTCATTGTTGTTATAGTGTTGGGGAGGGGATTGTTGCATTTTGGGACTTTTTTGGGGGACACAAAGTTTCTGCATCTGCTGACCAGTATTTCACAGTTTTTTACTGGGAAATTAAATAGGTTCATCATTGACGTAGAAGCCATTTTCCTACCATTGGATCTCAGTACTGTGAAAGTTTTGTGATGCTGATTAATGTCACATAATCTCAAGAGTAATTGAAATTTAAAAAAACCCAACAAACCCACAGAACCAAACTAAGAACCTGCAACACATTCAGACTTTCATTCTATGGATGAGTGGCTATAGTTACCTTTATACTGCATACTATTCAATTGATGGGACAGTGTGTACAGCCACCTCACACAGGTTGTCCTGTAGCTCTTGGATTCGAGCTCATGATCAGCCTACTTAGTTTAATAGTGTGTTACTTCTATACTTCTGGTCTCTGCCAAGAACATACAGGTGGGCACTGTGCATCAGCTTGGCTGCTTAGAAAAACAAATCCAGTGCTGTAATGTAAACCAGCAAGCAAAGACAGATCTTTCAAGGTGGGCTGCCATCTATCTATGTATCAAAGTTGTCATTATGTGTGAATTCAATATAGAATATGTGATGTAGCTGTCAAAGTCATTAACTGCTGAAAATAACTTACTTATTTTCAAAGTACGACTTGGTTATTTTTTAGATTTTACAGGTTCTTTTCCATTCTTTTTTCAAAGCTTTGCTATCATAGGAAAGAGAACACTAATATTTTAGCAAGAGTATCTGGAGTTTTTAGTGGCTCCTGGTAATAGTATAAGTAGGTCAAATACTCTGGTACTGGAAGCTATGTACACATACCTACATAAGAGCTCAAGACCATATAGTATTTTCATGTTTACATTTCCAAATACTAATTAGCTGAATTGTATTTTATTTTATATCTATTTTCTCATTTTGGTGCTGTAAATTTTGTCAGAAAGCAGATATATTTTTTTTTTTGTCTTTGGTGTCTTGAGCAACAGAAAATACAGACATGTTTTTAAGAGAAACAGAAACTTAATGCCAGATGGTCATTCCAATGTTTTTGTTTTTCTGTTGGCAGAAAGCGGTTATGAGGTTAATAAAATGACATCATTCTTTCTCCTATGAATATTAGAGTGCAAACTCACCAAAAAAAGTGGAAAAACTGCATACAGCTGAGTATTTGTCATTGTAGTTAATGTTTCAGTAGCAAGCTCTAATAGCCAGGGTGTTGGTAACCATTCCATCCTGTGCCGTGATTCTCTACCATTTTTACAAACGCAGGGTGCACACAACTCATTACTGCATCAAGGGTGACATGATTATTTATGTGCTCTTTTGGCCATTGCATAATACGGTAGGCGTTGTTCACATATGCATGCCTGCACAGGACCCCATGCCAATAAATTTGGAGACTGTAAGACACCAGCTTGCAGACTTTCCCTGCCTAGAACTCACTGTAGTTTTCAGACCTCTCAACTTTTCTACAGGCTACAGTAGTTATGAGGTGACATTTATTGACTGTAAACTGGTATAAACCAAAAGCTTAAGCACGGGCATCAGGGCTGCTGAAGCAAACTCTTAGATACAGAGCTGTGGGAAAACAGAGAAGCTTTTGGAGTAATTCTGCAAGAATAATTCATAGTTCAGCTGTAGTGAGCCCTTTATTTCTACATAGAATAGATTAAGTTCAGTGGTGTTCCCTGTTATTATTATTTATATTGCTTTAGTCTACATGTAATTTATCATTAGGTAGCTCAGCTCAGTGCAATAAAATGTCTTTTTGGTGGCCAACAATGTTGGTAAATAATCCTTTTAGAAAAATTATTACAACAGTATTTGGAAAGAAGACCCATGATGTTAACTGCCTGTAGTTAGAGATTTACATTAAAAAAAATAATCTTGAAATTAGATCAGTTGCTTTTCAACATAAAGTTACATATGGAATGAATTGTCTCTGTGGGAGTCTTGCTTGGTACCATGTTGATTGTAAAGGTCATCCTCTGGAATTTGGTATCTTTTGGATAAGATTGCAATTTGGACAGAGCCTTGGGTGACATGGTCTAGGGTGAGGCATCCCTGCCCATGGCAGGGATTACATTTCACTCTCTAGTTGCATAAGACAGAATAGAGTCATAGAATGGTGTGGGCAGGAACTAGATGATCTTAAGATCCTTTCCAACCCACACCGTTCTATAACTCTATTCTGTTTAATGCAACTAGAGTGTGAAATGTGATTTGTTGATGACTTCTGAAGAGAAAATAGTCCTGCAGCAATCACTTGCTTAAGCTTACAAATTCAATATTTAAAATACTATAATATTTATAATCCAGTATTTACAGTAAGTTTTTATTTAACCACTTGTTTGTTAGACTTGCTCCATTTAAACTGAGAGCCATTGCCAGAATGTGTAAACCTGTAAACCCATTTGGACTATACCTTTTATACATGTGATACTTTTAACTTTTTCAGTATTTATTCTACATAAAATTTATGTTAAATGTCATGAACTTGCTTAAAAACTGGTCTGTATGAGCCCTGAAATAGTGTTGCTTGAGACCTGCCTCTCATGGTCTCAGTTCACTTATTCTACTTGCTCAATGCCTATTACATTGTGTTTGTGTGTTTTCTGCACGTTTCTATAAAACAGAGCCCTACACTTCTGGGGATACCTCGGTGCTACAGCAGTACAGGTGAAAACAGTGGACTAAATTTGTGTACGTGATGAGCTGTTTTGGGTGCGTTTGATTTTATGCATCACCCATGATACTCCATAGAGGAAGAGCTTGTTGGTTACAATTCATATTCCATGTTCTCAGAGAACTAGGTAATGGAGCATTTCCAGGTTTGACATGGCAGATACACCAACTAGCCTAGCTCAGGAGGGAAGGTATGTGTGTGTATAAACTCTTCTACTTTATATATGTGTATATATCATTCTTCAAGTCAAGCTAATTTTCTGAGAGTAAAATGCTCGTCAGACTAATTTGAAAGCAAAATAAAATGCAGGTAGGGATTGTTTTAACATTGTTTTAATCTTAAATAAGTCCTTTGGGAGTTAACAGAAGCTATTTCAACTGACAATTTATTAATCTGTTGAAAGAAAACTGCTGTAAGTTTTTCTAACTGGCTGACAGGGGGTTAAAATATCTTAACTCTGGTTACCATATCACATGGGAGTTAGGAGTATCTTTCTGTATTATTGTCAAAGAAATATGCTTGTGTTTGGTCTGAAAAATTGCAAAGTATTGCCGAGATGGTTCTCATTTAAAAAGCAAAGACCTCCCTCCTTCATCTTCTGGAAGAGCTAATATTTTATATTCAGATAAGGGTCATGTAGAGCCTCTAAAATGAGGACTTAATAAAGAAATGGCTTTTTTGAGTGAACAAATGTCCACATCAATAAAACTTAAAAGCCTTGTGGGAAGAAGAGGCTAAACATATTAAGTCAATGGGAACTTTTAAATTAATGTTCTCTGTACAAAACCAAAATACTTGCTGTAAAATAAAAGAATCCTAGCATATAAATGATTGTAATGGAAACCAGCTTTTTGGAGCAAAAAACTACTGCCACCTCCTCTGCACACACACAGGTTATTTTGTTAGAAGTTTAAACAATTAATAGCTTTTTCTAGCAGTTTCTTCTGAGATGCATGTTGAGATTACACTGCAGTTGATATCTTGTTAGCCCATGTTGCAAAAGGGCAGCATGATTTTCAGCTTTGTATGAACACTTGTGACCAGTGATAGCCAGAGTCCTTCACTAGCCCTGGGGAATCCCTGTGCTGAGCTATGGCTCTGCCTGTCACTTGCTATTCTTCGTCTGACTTCTCTCCTTAAAATGTGACATTAACTGCTTACTTGCTGTAAAAAAAGAACATTGATCGGAATGAAAGGCAAGTGCCCTCACTCTGCTGTCTCTATACATGTAGTAGTTGCAGAAAGGCACAATATTAGCAATATTGAATGAGTCACATTTACTCTTAAACAGGTAATTGTGCTCCAAGAGGCAAAGCCTCTGTTGTGTGCATACAAGTAAGTCTTTGCGTTGCTGTATGTGTTGCTCCACTGATACAGTGTTCTGTACTACCTGTTTGACATTAGTGGCAGGATCTGCTTTCCAATCTTTCCTTCTTACGGAGATTATTGCCACCCTCACCAAAAAATTATCTTCTGCTATTACTTGCACAGGATAAGGCTGAATTACATGTGAAACATTTCTTTAAATCTTCCAAAAATATGAGAAATGCCTCCAACGGACTGAGCAAATCTCTTTGCTTATTAACCTGCAGAAAAATGGCACGAGCTGTTTCAGATCTAAAAAAGTGGAGGATTCAGGCACTCTTGGCGGCAGCAGTATCTTGCATTTTGGGAGTCAGGGACCTGTAAGTGATGCCTTTTTAGGTGTGGTTTCTGTGGTGATAGGCAAGCAGTGCAAGAGTGCAGATTCCCTCAGTCCGTCTTTTTGCCTCTTAATAACAGAAATCCCATTAGCAATGCCCATTCATCAGCATTCAGATTGACAAGTTAATTGGCAAGTTTTCACCAAGTCCTGAATGAAGTGTGTTATTGTGGTGTTTAAGTCTCTGCTAATAAACTCATTAGTTTGGTGTTAATTGTGTGTTACTGTGGTATATGAATGGAGATGGGGAGGGAAGCGGCTCCATCTGTGCTCTAACATTCAATTTTCTACCCATTTTGTTCATATGATACCCATGTTTTTTTGGTAAAAAGACTTGTTGGGTGTATTTTTTTTTTTTTTGGATGCTTTCAGTCTAGATGGTCTTTCACTCAGCTTGTCTTACAGAAAAGAAGGGGCTTTTTAAGATGATACAAAAGGTTTCTTAGCTAATAATCCTAACTAGGTTTTGCCCTTGCTATAGGTTCAGAGCAGGACTGCATTCACCTTTGGGTTTTATGTGCTTTTGCTCATTATATTAGTCTTTAAGAAAATCAGTATTGCCTTATATTTACAGTCCATATGTTGTGCCTAGGTAAGATTGTAGGTACTGTTGTAATAATAATTAAATCAACACCACAAAGTACAATCATCTAGTGAGAGCTTTACTCATAGGAACTGCTTATCATTGTGTTGGCTAGCTCAAAGGCAATAAATCACTTATCAAATCTCTTATCGGCAAACCAGTTTGATGGTGCCAGTGCTGTATATCCGGTTTTGAGTGTGACTGTATTAGTGTGTCAGCTTAGTTTCCCTCATTTTTTGGAAGATATATTTGATTATTTCCTACAGACTGTCAAGAAGAAAGCAGAGAAATAACACAACTGAAAATTAATGAAAACTTTACTGTGGGCAATATCCAAAATTAACAGTGGGGCTGCCATGTTGCATTCCCTCTGTTTCCCACCTTAACAATTTACATATTGCCCTTTCCAATGGGACACGTGCTTCTTCGGATCACTGACATTTCTGGGCACATGGTGCAAGCACAGACATACAGGTGCACACTGTACTGCTTTTTCCCACAGTCTGGGTTGTCTGGGTATTAGTGAGCCCCAACCTGGAAAGCTGATAGTCCAATTGGCAATGTACCAATCCCTAGCTGTAAGCCTAGCCTCTCCGTTTGTCTCATGTCCCACAGAATATGCTACGGGATTTTTGCCCCAGCAAAAAACCCCAACTTTGGCAAGTCTTGACACGCTTGTGCAAACATGGCTTTATGGCTGCTGCCTTCAAATTACAGCTCTTACCTCTGTCTGCATCATCTATTCTTGGTCATGAAGCTCTTTGAAGGTGCAACTATGCTCAGACTCTGAGGCTAATATTTTTCCCAAACCCATTATTTTCAGTAGGAAGGTAAGTATATTCTTAATTTGATTTTGACTACTTGATGGAAAACAAGGTGGTGTTAGTTTTCTAGGGTCTAGGGGTTAACTGATTTTCCTAACTTAGGATTTTATGGTTTACCTGGTGGAATTGAACCTGCAGTGAGTTAGAGAACTTCCAAAGCTCTGCATGGTTGTTGGCAATGTTTTCAGTGAAAACCTCCACTCTCAAAGGAAGCTATACGAAGAGATAGTCCTACCTGACAAGTTGATTGCGGTTCAGTCCAGTTATGGAGCCATGGTAGATTTTTGTCATAAATTATGATATAATTGTTTGCAAATGTATAGGCTTGCTGGTAACATTTGCTCGCTTCCATTGAAGAAGGCAGGCTCAGGTCCCTTTGTCTAGGTTAGAAAAGCAGGTATTGTGTGAAGGCAACGTGCTGGCTCAGCCAGCAAAATCCTAGTAGGATTTTACCTCTGCAATAGGTCATGAAGAATAATTTTTAGATTCAAATCTGGCTTGTCAAAGGTCTACCAGTATAGTACTTCCTGCCTTGCATCCTTTTGGAGATGACCAGTTACTTCTGCTTAAACAAAATTGTAACAAACTCCTCCCACTCGGAGAGGTGTAAAATACTAGAATTAATCAAAGTAGTTACTACTACCTCTACTATCCCACAGGTATGTGTAACAGACAAATGACTCAGTCCTAGTAGGTGTTTCCCACATGTCCCTAGATTTTCTTGGGAAATGGAGTGAGATTTTTTCTAGTGGTTTTCTTTCTCCTGTTCATGTCTCTTCAGCTAAGTTACCTTTTATTGCCATTGAGTTTCTCTAGGGACTTTCTGGAACTAAGATGGTACCTCATTGGAAGCCTGCCTGGTTTACCCCATGGCACCATATTTGGGTACAAGAACATGAAAGTCAGCATGCAATAGGCCTGACAAAAATGGGTTTATGCTGGAAGCTGCCTGCTGGCTGTGGTGTCCCAGCTCATTTGCCTTCATCCTCCCTCCGGAAAGCAAAAGAAAATACTTGCTCCATACCTAGAAATGACCTGGATTTACCAAGTCTGAGGCTTCTGTAGTTTTGTTTTCTCTGTCTTTACTCTTTCATGTATCCTATAAAAATGCTTTGTTAATTAAAATGTAGTAGGCACTGGAGAAAAAATGAAATTTCTCTCTGGATGTTCCACCCTGCACCACCCTGACCCGGGGTGTTTGCCTTTGTGTGCCTTTAAACAAATAGCATATGGTTCTGTGAGTGTTCCTGTAATTCAAAGTACTGATGTTGCCTGCAGAAATGAAGGGCACCGCACACAAGTAACACTTGTACAGTATTTTCTAATGAAATATGATGGCCCGTTTGTGCAGCTGTGTCTAATAAGGCATGAATACATTTAACTGATCTTTACCTCCTCACACTCTGTTTGTTTGAAGTACAGAAATGTTGTGTGTTCGCATTAGGCAATTCAGTATAGAAATCCAACTTGGACTATTGATGGGAAGTATTTAATAATTTTTAGCAGGTTAAAACATATGGTTGTAGTTACAGTAAATAAATGGCTTGGTCCATAAACCAGTTGCCATTCAGTATGACTGTCGGGTGGATGTAGGTTCATCCTTCAGGAGAGTAAAATGTAGGTAATGGATAAGTAATAAATGATAGTCTAGGTCTCTGCCTGGGGAAGGGAAAGGTTTCAAATCATTTTTAACGAGGGCATTTGTAAGAGAAGAAGAAAAGGTAATGGACCAGAGATGAGAAACTCTTCAAATGTGATTTAATTCTATCCAGCAGTTTCTCTTCTAGTATTTCTTCCCTACCCATCCCCAAGTCTAGGGAAAGCGAAATAGCTGCTAAGCCGTAGCCAGCAAATTATTCAGACATACTCCATAGTTTCAGCTCACGTTCACATGGTAGCGCTGCCTTTCCTGAATGGAGCAGAAGGGTTCTTCTCCAAGAAAAATAAGGAACGTTTTCTTTAAGTTTTAAAAAATGTCTCTTGTTTTCTCTGAATTTCTTAACCCACTATTCTTCAGCAACACAGGAACAAAGATAACACAGTTAAATTTGGGAAGTTGTAGGCACTGTATTAAATGAGGTTCTCAAATGCTGTAGGTATTAAATATATCTGCTCAGAATATTGTTTTTCAGTCCCTGGTAGGATCAGAGTGTGGTTAAAATAAAGGTTCCCCAATAGAGACTGCTGTGGTTCCTCAACTGCCTTTTTATTAACACGTATTTTTAAAATGGCTATGGTGTTTCTGGTGATCAGGCTTTCACTGGCTTCATTTGGTTTAGTTCCATTTGGTTTCAAAAGTACGTTTTTAAAAAGCATTCATTCTTATATCTGTTTGACAGATACTGCTACGAGAAAATTCCCAAAGTCTCTACTTGTGGAATAAAACAAAAAAAAAAACTTAAAGAACTAATACTTGGTGTCATGTACTGCTAGATAAAGTTCATTACTTGTAATGACCAGTAGGCTTAGCTGGGTGTAAGTCTTCTGAGTGTAACTATATGATACAGAGGAATAAATTTCAAAATATATGTTCTTGTACCAAAAGCCAAGTGAAAAGCTCTCTCAACCTTCTCACTTGTTTGAATTATCCTGCATCCTCTCTGTGTAGTCTTTTTCCCCCAGACTGTAGACGGATTTTTCTGTCCAGATTATTTAATTTCTGGAATTACTCAAAAACTATTTGGTACTCAAGGAGTCAATACTCACTACCCCTTATTCCACAGCAGTTCTGGAAAGTTTTAGGACAACTCAGGTAGCACCTTCTGTGTCCTCTTACCTACTGTTTCTCCAAGCTTGTCTTGGGAGAGCTTGGCTTTTGCCAGAATTATTGGAAAACTGATGCTTTTCCTTCTGTGTCCCCAGGAAAAAAAGTCCATTCGAGAATGTAGCTACTGTAGGAGGGAAATGGTTCACTACATCTTTTCATTGCATCTACAGAGATGGCAGCAGACACACAAAGATGTGAACTGCTGCTACTTCAAGGGAATGTCGGTCGCTGACATAGGCAAAGTTTTGCATCGTCTGCATACTGGTGTAGTTTCATCTGCTTGTTTGTTGCAGAGAAGAGGTTGAACGTACAGAAGACATATGCCAACATTTAATTGGTAGGGGCCTGACTGCAGGTGTTCTCAACAAATGTGCAGATTGGGAAGCCACTATGTGTTTCAGGGGACGTAATAGTGGAGAAGTCTATTAGCGTGGTGCAAAGCTTCAGTGTTTTGCTTTGGGTTCTGATTTCACCCGGTTTTTGCAGCTACACAGAATGAAACTTCTGTGTGAACTCAACCTGTGTAAGGCTATCAGTTTGAACTCCAAACGTTAACATCCGCGAATGGTTTGGTTGCCTCCTTGGAATTAGTTGTTTCCTAGACTGTCACTGTGTGCATTTGTGTTATAGCCATATCCTGAGCAAGATTTCTATTAGAAGTGATTGCTACTGGAAAATGAATGATTTCTTTCGTATCTGATGGGTGGACTTGAAGAAGTATAGAGAAGCAGTAGCATGGAGTATTGTGACCTTTCTTATCCTGCTTCCCTTCTCTAAGTCAAAAGAGGATGCACAGTTCTAAGACATCACTAAAGCACTCTTGCTGGGCACTAGTTATCCTTTTCCTGCATGTGCTGATCATAAGAGTTTTATTTTCATAAAACGTACATATAGAGGCAGAGGATACCTTTAAATCTTTTAACTCTTAATTCTCTGTAAGTAGTGCAACAGGAGTGGAATTTCTTATGTAAAAATACAAAAGCTAGACGCTGTCTCACAGAGAGAACAACATATTTCATGCAGATGGGCTCTCAAACGATGATGAGAACAGCAACTCATGGATGACCAGGTGACCTGCTTTTCAGTCCTGAAGAACTAAAAATAATTTACATATTTTCATTTTTAAACATTTGCATGTCATCTTGGTGTGATTACTGGCACATGTTGTATTGATTCAACTTTATTGTCACACTATTCTCTCACATTCAAGGGCCACATGTGCTCCACATCTGGTGAACATTTAAAGGCCTTTTGAAAAACATAACCATGTTTTTGTTCTTAGAAATGCTTATGACAAATATCACGCTCTTGCATATGCTTCTGCTGTTGGTTGTAAACAGGATGCACTAGGCTGTACCTACTGTCCAGTTACAAAACCACCAAAGATAACATAATATATTAATCAAAGTGATTAACTGCTTGACTATTGGTCCTTATTCATTGCACCAGAATGACCATGTATCCTTGTTCTGGTGAAATCTCAGTGGACCACACTGGATTTGTAACTTTTAATGACCACTTCTATTAGACTAGACAATGTGCGAAAAAGGGACAGCAGGAAGTAGACCACTGCATATTTAGGAGTGAATAGGAAATTTCTTTTATATAGTTATTCATGCTAAAATATAATCTTGCTTTTGAGGAGAGTATGCCTTAAAAACTGCTAGCATAGTATTCACTGTGAAAAGTCACCAATGAACTACTACTAAAAACAATCTGGAAAAAGCTGAATGTTTTCCTACAGCTCTGTCATTACTGTTCTAGTTTGGTACATTGCTCAATATATTTTATAGTGTGACTGCATGACTCTTTGCCACACTTCATGACGATGACATTGCATTTATTGTGAACCTCTCGTGGTGTGAAGTATACTTATTCTGAACACCATCTGTTTAGAGTATACAGTTCCCTGCACCAAACCAATTGCATGTATAGGAGATTGCAGTCTGCTTTTCACACATTATTTACTAGCAGTGCAAAGTTAAAAATCATGATTAGCGTCTTCTTACATTTCACCCTTAGGTGGATAGAATATAAAATCTCATTTGGAGATACCTAAAGCCAAACTCAAGCTAACCTGAAACATGTTAGGTTGAGCTTAGAAAGAAGGAGAAAATATTCTCCTGACTCAATAATGAACTTCATTTCTCTTTGGGGACTTGACTTCTGACACAGAGAGAAGGCCAAAATAAAAACCAGAGTGAGTGAGGGCCCCGACTTAAACCTGCTTTTAATTAAGCCTTGTAAAGAAGCTTTTCTGCTAAAACTCTCAGGTTGAAGAGTTCATGCAAAAAAACCTCCCGGCGGCTTATGAACAGCCAAAGTGGGGACTCAAACACACATTTTGGATAGTTTAAAATAGGAAAAAATACAAGAGAGAAAGTCCATATTATTTGTTTAATGCAGGCCACTCCTTTTCCAGTTACCTTCTCTTTGTTTTATTATTCTGTGTGAATTCCAGTTTAAAACTTAATGCTGCTACAAGATGTTTTGATATTAACAAACATGAAAACTAAATTGCTTTGGTTTCCTTTTTGCCTAATTGCACATAAATCTGACCCCGTTCAGCTGGACACAGTTACAGTGCATTAGAAATGTAATACACATTTCAAATCAGAATCCTTGCACCAAGGCAAAGGTCAAAGTCATTTTCTTGTTTGTTTGTTTTTAAAGGGATTAAATAAATGTAGTTTCACCACAAGGAAAAATGATAGTGCCCATTGCTCAAGTATGGCTTTTAAGTCCATAGTTAAATGGGAGTAGAGAACCTTGCCTGGAGTGGTGGCGGGGATCATTTTAGAAGTAAAGGTTGTGTGCTTTCTGTGCAAAGTGTAATGCTCATTGTGCAAGACTTCTGCTAGATCACTTACACTATCAACCCCAGACAAGAGCTTACCTCACGTTAAAATAAAGCTGTGGCTTCAGTGACAGGCTGTAAACAAAAAGGGGTGGGATACAGTTAATGGCAGCAGTATAGTGCTGAAGAAAAATAAATAATTCCCTTTTACTTGCAACTGGCAAAGGCCCAAATCCTAAAACATCATCAATCATCCTTGATGACTGGATGAGATCATAAACCAAATGAGGAAAAATAAACTGGAATTTAACTTAAATTGTGATTGGCAAAGTAAAAATTAACTTTCACCCAAAAAAAATGTTTTCTTCTTCCAAAACATTTCTAATTGCTGCCCTTCCCAACTTTTCCCCACCCATTGCAGAACTTCCAAGTGCTCTTCACTGTTGGTAGATATTATTCCTTGTCCTTCCACGTCTATTTCAGCATGTGCTTCTCATTTTTTGTTGACAAGCAAACTGTTTTTTGCATTTCTTCCAAAAAAACCCCAATTTCAATGTAGTCTTCATATAAATACTGAACATCATGTTATTGATAACCTCATAATTCACCAGTCTATTATAGCTGAATAATGTAGCAGGCATGGAAAACTGAGAAGCAAAGTATGTTACACAGACTAGGAGAGACATTCTGACAAAAATCTACTGGGGAAAAGCTTCCTGAGAAAAATACGTGAAGTTTCTGTTTCAGTTCTTCACACCTCTACAGCTCTAGGGAGCAGTTATGTACTGTCATGAAAATTGACTTGATACTGTGATTTTACAGCTGTTTATATTTTGTATTGTGAATTTTTACACAGTTTTTGTATAATATCCCTTGAGAGAGAGGTTTGTTCTTCATGAGCTGATAGCTTTAAATATAAAAGTCAAGTTCTGGAAAGCTGGAGACCTGGTAGAAGTAACACTAAAATACTACCAACAGTATGAAGTCCTGAGGCTGTGAAGTCAGTTTTGGAGCTGGCAAACTCCATCTTTATTTAAAAGGTAAAGCAGCATGTCATGAATACTGCAGTCGGGCAATGATCATCACCAGTTATTTGAGAAACATCAGACATGTGGTTGGAGGAATCAGTTTGACACTTGTTTTTTTAATAAACAACAAGCAAGGAAATTCTGTAGTTTTATATCATTGGTTTAAAGGCACTGTTAAATTTGTAGCTGTTGAAGTATGAAGTAAGTTGAGACTATGGATCTGGTTCTTAGGGGTCTAATTGGTGCCAAATTGGCAGAGATTGAGTAGGGAGGGAGCTTGTGCTATCCCCTAACCTCTTGAGCTTTTGCATACTTACTTTATCAGTTGTATAGATAAGGGTTTTGCTTCACTGTGCTGTCAATCTGGTCCTTGCTCTAGGATGGAAACACTGAATTTAATTATGTAGCTGTGGGTCTGGGTTCAGCCATCCTCTGTGGTATCAGATGTGTAAAGCGAACCTCTTCTGGAAATTAGTTGTATTACTGATGAGTGTTGGGAACAAACTACGTGAGTGATCTGCTCAGTAGATACTGTGAGGGGTTTATGTTTTTTCCCCTATGTGGTATTGCAGTGGCGGACCGGCCATGCTGTTTATTTATTCACTTACATAATAAGATTTGGGGGGAAAGCTGCTCTAGGCTGCATTAAATTTCTGTCAGCATATGGCCGATGCCATGTTATTTTATGTGGAGACAACTTTGTAAGTTGAGAACTCGTGATTTGTAAGGAATGCCTGTCAAAGGCTTGCTGCTAGTTGTAGCTTACAGTACTGGAGGGATGCAGCCAAAATAGTATTTTAACTTTTTTTTCCCCAGTTACACATGTCAGTTTTTCAGACTGTGTTGGCAGGAGGCTCAGTGTGCGGATAGATGTTTATTCTCTCATACATGATCATGTTCATGTTCATGTAATCATTCTTGCCAGAAAGTGGGGACTTAAGTACAGAGGATTTTGACTGAAGCACAGTGTAGATTCTGGGGACGTGGGGGTTTTGACAGCAGTCTGTGAGACTCTGCTTCCCAGCAGTCAGTGTTTGGATGTGAGAACTGTGGGCTTCGTGGCAGTGGCCTGCTGCTATTGGGAGAGGGGAACACAGCTGCCATGCACTAGGGCCATACGGCTCTTCTAAGGCCATGGTGTCCCTTGAAAGGAGCAGTTGTAGACATTAAGTGTAACGCGTTGCTCTGGGGTATTCCATTTCAATTTCACTTTACTAAAGTTGCCACATACATTTCTTAGGTGGTAGAACATTGAGATTTAATAATCTTGTCGTCTAAATTCCTGGTATTTTTAGGTGAGATTGGTGGCCAGCATGACCTAATTCAAAGATGAGAAGTAGTGCAGTGGTCCTTTAGGACCAGTTCCTGGTTATTTTGCAGTTGGCTCAGTATTTGCTAGCCTGTGCTTAAAAGAAGGGCTAAGAAAAGAAAATGACTGTGCCGTTTCTGAGATCTGCTCAAAGCTAGGTCAGCTCTTACAAATCCCATTGATACCTTGATCTCAGGACGCAGAACAAGTTGGACATCCAAGCAGTCCCAAAAAATTGTCAGAGAAATTACTTTGCCTCATTGTTTTGCCATTCCTATCATCAAAGTTGCCTTTGCTGTGTGATTTCCGTATAGCTTCAGGTTCAGACTGTTCTACATTTTATGACCATCCTTGCACTCTGTGCAGAGAACGGCATGAAATACTGGCTTTTATAGCTCACCCTCACTCTTTTCCTGATGTTTTGGTTATCACTGGTTGGTTGGTTGTAGTTCAGTTAGTACTAGTTATTCTCAGGCTGAATGTTTTGCTCTTACTGCAAATTTTCTATTGCTCTATGCCATTCAAGATAAGCATTTGCCCTTCTTATCAGGTTTTTAATAGCTCCACACCAAAAGTTTGATCCTTGTATTTGGAAAATACAAAACCGCAAAAAAAAAATACAAAAAGGTAGATCCTTGTATTTGGAAGGATTTGGCAGATAAGGGTGTGTTCTGGAAGGTTAGGTGAGTAATGAGTGTAACCTTCAGGCATCTTCCATGAATATGGCCTTTCAGATTAAACGTAAAATACTGTTCCTGTATTAATCTAGAAATCTAGCAAGCTGGTTTTTGGTAGAAGCAATGAGAATTACGGGCAACTAAGAGATTTTGGAAAAATTTTATGGTTATAGTTTCTTCTCTTGGTAACAGCAAATACATATTCCCTGTGTCCTTCACTTTATCCATATGTACCAAGAAGTCACAAGTTTTAAATGAACACTAAAACAGTTAAATAATCTTTCTTCCTATTCCTCTTGTAATTCTCTAGGAACCAGGTACTGGGAAGAAAGATTCCAGGAGCCAGTTCTCCTGCAGGGGTGAGCAATATGGAACACTGTTTTTGGAGTATCTGTCTACTCAGTGGACTCCTTTGAGCGTCAAGAGCTAGCAAAGAATTTAGCTGGTTTTCCCAAAGGGAGTGAAAGCCGTTGAAGGCAATGAATATAGTCTAAGTAGCTTCATTTTCCTTTTCTAACACTTCTGCCAAGGATCACCTAAGCCCTCACAAAAGTTCTGCTAAATAGACAAAAACTGTTGCACTTAACATATGTGTTTGCCTTTAAGTGGCTAATGGAACATTTGTGCCATATATTCACATCATCTTTCATTTCAGACATGAAGTATATGGCAACTTCTGTTTTTTCTTCAAGGAATTTGGTTTGTCAGAGAAGCATCTGGTTTACGTAAATGAGCAAGGAATTCAGTACAGGAGAAGGCGATTGCAAAAGTAGTATCTGTATGGTCTCTGCATCAGTAGTTCAGCTACATTTTGTAAACGTGTGGTTATTACTTATGTAAGTGCTGTCCCTTTTTCAGTTTCTGTGTTCACGTGTTTTCCTCCTGCAGATTAAAAAAAAATAAATTAAAATCAATTTTTTGAAAAATAATGATAAAGAAAAGAAAAAAGAAAAGGAAAAGCAGCACATCTGCACCAGTAATGTAGCAGAGTTCTCGTGATGTTGGGGTAATTGCTGCAGAAGGCCTAAGCTCAGCCTGGATCGGTTTCCATAAGGCAGCTCTGCTCCCTGCGGTGCTCCCACACTGCCATCTGCAGGGACACGGGCACAGACAGGCACGGACCAGCCGCCCCGGCCCGAACAGGGCACGGGGGCGCCTCGTAGCTGATCCTGGTTTCAGGTCCTGCCGGAGCGTGACGCGTGGAGCTGCTCCAGGCTGGGCCGTCGCCGGGTATTTTTGTTTGTCCCGCTCTTTTGCGTTGTTAATGACAGACACACGTCCTGCGATGCGGCGTGTGGATGTCCGGAGTGAGCGCTGGCTTCCTTCCAGACCAGATGTAGAGGACTACAGACTTCTGTTCTTTTGCATATAGCAAGCTAGTAATTCACCTGAATAAATCCAAAGCGCCACAGAGCGCAGAGAAACAGTTCTTGTAACAAAGGTTAATTATTGTTTTAAAGCTGGCTCTGCCTCGGTCGTGTTTTATTAAAATGATTTTTGGTGGCATTTCTGTTGTGTGTTTTCTGATGTGGAAAAACAAATCAAACCTCACTTATCACATGAATCATTGTTAAAGTCAGCAGTAGTCCTCTGTGTAAAATCTGCCAGTAAAAGCTGGGAGGATGGGGATTAAACCTGGAGCACATTAAATTAGTTCCAGTCTATCCCGAGCAGGCTCTGCATTGCTTGCTTAGGCAGGCAAAACGGAAACAGGCAGTTTATAACAAGGCTGGTTTAAAAACTGTGGGGTTCATTGGAAAAAGATTTATATCCCCCACTTATATAAACATTACAAACGTGGGCTGTGAGCAGGAGGCAAATCTGTATCGAAATCTCTTTAAGAGCTTTTTCATTGTGAATGAAATGGACAGCATGTCCTCTTGTTTGAAGATTCGCCAATATTTGTACACTAATCTTTCCTCAGTGCTCTCACTAATTAAAATAATGGCTCAGGGTAGAACAGCGAGACCACCAACCGGTAATTTGCTGGCATCTGACAGAAGTGGTGTTGGCTGAGGTGGCGGGGGGAAGTGATTTGGAGGCAGGAGAGAAGCTTGTCCTGAGACTGGTTTTGGTTTTCTGTGGTGGTTATTAAAAGAAAAGTGAAATTTTAAAGAGCAAACAACTGTGTGTGGATTTATTGCCCCTCACCCCCCTTCCCTAGAGAATGCTGCCGTTTTTAAACAGTAGCATAGAAATTCTGTAGGTTTTGTGATCCTTGCTAGGGCCTGCAGCACTGTCTGCTGGGGAGGTCGGAATGTTTGCTCCAGGAAAACTAAAGAGTAGTCTGGGATGTAAGGGTCCCAGCTGGTGGCTGGAGTAGCCACTCGTATTGTGGTAAATGCTCCATCCCTGGCAGTGTTCAAGGCCAGGTTGGATAGAGTCTTGGGTGACATGGTCTAGGGTGAAATGTCTCTGCCCGTGGCAGGGGGGTTGGAACTAGATGATCTTAAGGTCCTTTCCAACTCGACCCATCTGTGATCCTATGATTCTATGATTGTAACATTTGGGAGTAACTTAATTGTGATTATATTATTTTGAAAGTTTATTTTTAGAAAGATTAAGTATACATTAGAGCAGTAAAAACACCCTGTTTTTAGTATTAACACAAAATTTCATTCCTAGCTGTTGCAATACCATTTGACCTGGTTTATTTAGGGCACGTGTTATGAGACTTGTCCAGATCCTGGATTTAACAGAAAGTGCTTTTCATATTTCATTTTGATTCTAGTAAACAGTGTCTAAAAGAGCTCTGTAATACTAGTCTGCCTTCCAAAGTAGGATCCAAGTCTCAGATAAATGACTCAAAGTATTTTGTGAGCTGTAACATATAACAAAGATTCTCTGGATTCTCTCATTCAAACAGTGGTTTCTCATACCTCTTATTTTTTGCTGCCGTGGTGTCTCCATACAGAATATCACTTATGCCCTAAATATCTAATTCTTATGTCCAGAGAGCAGATTGACAGACGGCTTGTTAGAAAAGCAGGAGCTTTCTGTGCTGCAGGGGGGCGTGTGAGGATTCTTCTAATAGTTGCCGAAAAAGAAATTAGTATTTTTGTTCTCTTACAGTGGTATGCAGGCACTGCAGTAGAAGCCATGTAGAGTGGAGGCTGGAAGCATTCCCACCCTGTGGTGTGGGGAGCCAGATAAGAACAATAGAAATTATATCAAAGCGCTATATTTTCTCTTTTGCAAGAGCTGTGTAAAAGAGACTGCAACGTAGACACATGTACCCATGCTGGCTATTAAAAAGAAGCCAGTCCATTGTGTGCCAGCTCGACAGCTATTGATACTCAAACCAAATAGGTTGCAGCGGGCTCAGAGTGTGCCTCTGCTCACTGTTCTGTGATTTGCAGTGTATGTCAGGGCTGCAAAGCAAATTATTTGCTGCACTGAATGTTATTACTTATACCTGGGACTCAGTGTCAGACTATCAGAGCACTTGAATTAATGCTTGTAGTGTGAGGAAGCTGCTGCTGCTTACAGGTGGAGGAAAGCAAGAAGCTTGCAGTTGGACATGGAGATCAGCATCAGTCTCCGGAATCCCAGTCTGGTGCCTGGTCACTGGGCCATGCCTCCTTTCTTTCCTACCAAAATCACGATGGGGAACTAGAAAATACCTTGGTACTTCACCATGTAGCATATACAACTGAATTTGGGGGCAGAGTGGTGGTGGCTTTGCTTGTTGGATTTGTTTTGTGGGATTTAATTTGGACATAAGCCACTCTTTCTTTGCCGGTTACTGAAATCTGAATTGTAAGTTCTACAACTCAGCACATTTTGGTATTATCCTGCAATAATTTTAAAAAAGAAAGTTAATATAAAGGTGACTTAAGTCATGTCTGGGCTTATCATAAAGGCTGGGGGTTTTTTTCTACTTAAAATGAGATGGAATATACATTTCTCCAGATCTTCAAAGTGAAACTTGAACATAAGAATCCTTTCTGCAACTAGGAAATATATACGAAAGTAACAGAAAACTTACAAAGTTCCTTAAATGTTTGGAATGACATGCATGATTTAAGTGTTTTTAGATATTGGGACCAGATGTGCTGTGCTGGAGTCAGCTCCCTTTGCACAAATGTGATATCATGAGGGATAGTTATGCTGACTCAGGCGTTCGGCTGAGTGGGAGGGAAATCCCAGAGGGACAGAAAGACAAGATTGTTTTTCTAGTTGTAGCTCATGCTGGACAAAACAGGCAGGAGGAGGTACGGCAGGAGCAATCTCTGGCAGCAGCCATGCCCTCACATGGCCCTTGCAGCTGGTGGTGGGAAGACAGCCCTATGCCTTCTCCATCCACAACAAGGAGCCAGCTGCAAACCCACTGCCAGTGCATGCCACAAACCCAGCATGGCCTGGCCCCATGGGGGGATGATGGGAGCACTGAAAGGAGCTGAAAGAGGAGAAGGCTTGCTGCATGCCAGCTGTGGAAAGGGCATGTGCGCCAAGGGGCATGGAGCAGCATGACAAGCGAGTGTTTGGTATCTACTTTCTAATAACTGGTGTCCTAAAAGGTCATATACCCATGCACAAGCATGCCCAACGTAGGGCGTGCATGTGTTCACCACTGCTGGCAATACCAGCGTTGAGTTAAGGGGCTGAAGGAACAGTCCATAGGCAGTCAAATTACACTGTGCTCCAAGAGACAACTGTTAGCTTCTAGAGCAGAACAAAAAATCCAACGTGGAAGGAGAAGATTAAAAGAATGGGATTTCAGGAGTTTTTCACTGTAGCACTGTCACCATGGAAAAAGAATGGTCATTTTGCCTATGACTGTATTTCACTTTTTGTTTTATATTAGAAATGCAATGAGTAGTCATTGCAGCTGCAGTTCTTGCACATTTATAGGGAAAAAAACCAAACCCATTCTTTACTTTGACGTATCACTGTTGTTTCTGCTATCCGCTGCTCTCTGAAAGGTGGTAACCTCGTTAGTTTTTAATGACAGTGGAAAACTGGACCAAAAAAATGAAGGTTTTAACCTGATACCTTTCATAGGATGAACTGACATATACAATTATATAATTAAGCTTAGTTTATTCTTCCCAAGCAGGAAAAGGGAAGGAAAATGTTCTTCCTTGTGCAAATCATGCCACAGCGAGCATTCTTCAGTGAAGATGTCCTATCAATGAAAGATTCCTTCCACACACAAAAATGGATGAGGAGCTCATAAGTTACAAACTTATGTGTGTGACATCTGCCTTTAATCACCGTGAAAGCCTGATTACTGTTTAAAGCATGGTGAGCCTTGTACAAGGGCTCGAAATGTCAGTACTCTATTGTGATAACATTTACTGTACTGATTAACAGCTGTGGTGCTCTGCAGCGGACTGATAATCTGCCTTCGCATGTCTTTGTGTTGCCGTTCTGTCTCCTTCCTGTGGTTCCAGCCGGCACTGTGGGCAGAGCAGTGGGATCTTCTCCTATGCAAACCTCCCATGTCCATATATTTCTGCTTTATGGTTTATGTCGTATATTATGTCTTTCTATATCTACATATCGAGGTATAAAACATTTTGAAGACATGGCAAAACATTTCCAAGTTAGCTACTGTATTTTACGTATCTGTAACATACAGTAACATATCCATCTGTATGAGGTGGTCATATAATTCCGATGCTGGATCTGGATCTGAATTATATAACCATCTCATGCAAGTTGATGTTTTACATGGCTTTCAAGTTTCTTGACTCTTAGGAGTTTCAATTCCTAGTATTTTGGTAAATTCCAACAGTTTTTGGCAGGTGTGTTTGTGGTAGGTTCTCACTAAATTTTTTTTGCCTTTTCTTTATGAAAAGAAGCAAAAGAAAAGGGATAGGGAAAGAGAATTTTGCTTTGCTCAGATTTGCATCCATTTCCATTGAAATTGTCAACAGAAAATTGGGTCTCAAGGATACTGAGAAATGGGGCATGTTTTGGTCAAAACAGTATACCCTTATTTGGTATATTTTATGTATTAGTATAATCTCTAAGCATTACTAAAAGCTATCAGGCATATGTTTGGCCCTGTCTTAGTTGGAATCATGATTTGTATGATTCTTGGTGCAAACTGGCATTGGTGCTTGTGGCAGTGTATGATGCATGTCCTGATTGTTACTGTCGAACTTCCAGGGGCATAAGTTGACTGCATTTGGTTTTGAAAGTTTGATGGTGAGGTAACACAAACACAAGTAGCAACAGCATCAAGAAAACAAGTTTCTTTCAAATGAACCCAAACAGTCATATGCGCTTCAAACTCCTTTTGCTTTTCACCCATTAGGACTTGTTTTCCCATTTTTTTGTTGCCCTAGGCCATCACATTTTTCATTTCTGGTACCAGTGTCCACCATGGACTGACCCATCACCAAAAATCCAGAGGTTTCCCTGCAGCCTTGAGGAGTTTCTGGAACATCTGATGTTAGACTGGTGTAGGAGTGAAGGGTGATGCATAGAACAAAGGGCTGAGAGAGAAGAGGTGCCTCAAAAGGCAAGAATGTGGATGAAAAGGCACAAGATGGGATTGTTTTAACTGTCAGTCTCCTTTTATAACTTACTGCTGTGTGCCAGCCCTCGCAGCATGTCCAGTATTTCAGTGTGTATTACCTTTATCCTGGCTGCCATTTCTGAAGTATTTTTGCTTCGCAGTTCACAATTCTTTTCACTGCAATTAAGCACTGTGCCAAAGAGTTTCTGGTTTTATTCACCAGCTGCATTTTATGTATAGTGGTTTATTGCATGAGACTGCTGAGTTTGTGCTTTCTGCTTGTTTTCTGTTCTGTCACCCTCCAAAGTCTTTCTGAAATACGCACACCACTGAGTGCATCTCCATTAACTTGAGAACTGGAAAAATCGAAGTTTCAACTTCCCTCGTTTCTCCTGTGCCTTTCTTGACTAGACTGTATTCTGAAAATTTCTTCTTTCTGCAGAGACTTACATACACTGTTATTCTTCCTTTTGATATGCCAACTGTCTTTCATTCTGATGAAATTTACTCTTTTAGTTATTCTGTAACTCTCTCCCAGCAGTATCTGTAGTTTTCCACAGCTTCTTAGAAATGTGGGCACTGGAACTGAGCACAATATATTTTATCCTGATAGTGCCACATACTGTAATAAACCCGCTCCCCTACTCCTTTCCCCTAGATACTGCATTTTGTAGTTACGTTAGTCCTTTTGCCATGGCTTTGAGGTAAATATGTCCATTCTGGACTGGATCAAAAATGTAGCTGAGCTGGTTTGCTTTTTCTAACCATACACAAAAGCAGCTGCCTGCAGAAGATGAAGAGGACAAGGTTATATGATATTCTCCAAGCTCTGACCATTTTGAGTTCTAGAACAGATGTGGGTTCTGTGTATTTACTAAGATTTGATGGATTTTTTTTTCCCCGATGAGTTTTCCCATCATCTTTGTGAGCCCAAGCAAGAATTTAGCAACACAACAGCCTTTTACAAGGCGTTCCATGTCTGAGCAAATTGCGTGGAGAACTACCTCCATTTGATTTGCTTTTTAAACAGGCTTCTACTGCCGTTGTTTATTGCCCCTTAGTTCTTGTGCTGGGAAGGAGAGTGAGCCCTCTCTAGTCCACTCGTGACTTTTTAGACCTCTTACCATGGCTGGGTCATCTGTTCTTCCAACCTGAAGGGTTATAGCTAGTGATGTAAGCAGGGATTCATGTCCTTTTCTTTGTCAAGAGCATCTATCAAATCTTTTTCAGTAACTATCTCCTGGCATAGAATCCCCTCCTTCTGTAGAAATGGTCTTCACTATTTAATGACTGATTTGGTTGTACTGTATTTTTCTTGATTTATACCCCTTTTGTTTGTTTTCTGTCCCTGTGGATTCTTATCCTTTGCTTTGTAGTGACTGAATGCTTTCCCATTGTTCTCTTCAAAGCCCATGTGAGTTTTAACCTCCCAGGATATTATGTTATCCCCATAACCTTTTTTCAGTTTTGAACTCCTGCCATCTTCTGGCAGTTTTCCCAATATTCCATGGCTCATAAACACAAACGAACAGCCTCCAAAAGCCACACACACAAAATCCTGATATGCATAGCACCAAGATCTTTCTCTGATACATGTTTTATTTTGACTGTGCCTATACTCCTTTTTCATGCTTCTGACATTGGTTTTGCTGTGCTGATTCATGTTTTTACCAAGCACATCTGTAGAAGTCATCACAACTAAAAGCTTTTGACTGAGTAGGTTGGAAGTACTCCCTTTTTAACTTGCTGATGAGTCTCTTATGTCAGACATGCAGTGATTTAAGTAAAATTGTCCTTATCCTTGCAGAGCTTTGTCTAATAAAATCCAGACTTATGAAATATCCTTTTTTCAGTATACCGTTGCTGCTGAGCCCAATGAACCCATTAAAATACCTTAACACAGCTGTACATTTAGATGGTTTCCAAAGAGAGAAGGAAAAAATGGACAATATGATGTAATGGTACATCGCCAGACAGCGTAACTCACTGGGATGAGGTGATTTCTGTACTGTGAAAGATTAGATATCAGTGGTTTTATTAGAAGCTTTTGTGATGGCGTTTAAATGTTCTCAAAATGAATGTGTAAGTCTTGCAGTGCTGACATTCTAACTGAATCTGCCTCTTGTAACACAAGAAATAAAAATAATGGGAGAAGTTACAAGATGGTTGAAAACGGGAAATGCTCAGTAAAGACAGGAGAAAGGTGGTAAGAGGAACTTTGATTATGTTGTTCAAAGTATAGTTTATGTCCTAAGAAGTTAGGTTAAAGAAAAATACTGGAATATACTACTTTGGCGATGGGTTGTAGAGGGAATCCAATTGCTTAGGTCATAATCATGGGCTAAGGAATTATTGGCTGAAAGAACTGTCCTGGGCTTTGCTTTTGTTTTGGTTTTAGAAATGATAGGGCTTAAACAGCTTGCTTGAAATATTTTTGTTGTTATCACATACTAGCCGTTAAGTCGGTGGTGTGTTTGTGGCATTATGCAAGACATATGTTAAAAAAATAAAATAAAATTAAAAAGTCTCTGAGCAGAAGAGCTTACAAATATTGTGCTTTTAAAAAACTTTATGTTGCAAGTTAATTTTTCTTGCCTTTGACTCATCACTATGTTTTGCAGTAAGTGCTAACATCCTGGGTAGGTATTGGGCAGGTATAAACTGGCAAAGGACTGTTGTTGTCTGTAGCGTTGGCTGATAGACACCAATTAAGAATCTGGCCACATGACAGTGTATTGAAGAAGTCATCCAAAGAGCAGGTGATTATTTATACAATTTTATTTTGTATCTCTTGGCAACCTTAAGCTCTAGTTCATGTAGGCTTCAAGCCAGTGCTGTTGCATAAGGAAGCAGTCCAGTCCTTGGCCTTTGTGGCTAATATAAGTGTTTCTGTGGCCATGCAATAAATGCGAGCAGAGAACCAGTCTGGTTAAAGCCATTTGTTTTAATGCACAGTCACAGAAACACTTTGACAGAGGCAGAAGAAAGAGGCTGCTGTGGTGGGTAGAAGGCAAGAATGAAGGCCAATTGGGAGAGCATGCATGTAGGGTGAATGTGAATCTGTGTCTTTGACAGCATGAGCCAGGTTAAAAATAGCTTTTAAAAAGCTTACTCTTTTTCTTTTTTCTTTGCTTTTTATTTGTTTACGGTAGAATTTTAAGACTCTGTCTACAATGGCTGCCTGGAAATTGTCTCTCTAGTTTTGAGAATATAGTTCCTGGGGCAATGTTCAGAGTGGGTGATAAATGCAGAGGAGGGGACAGGAGGTAGAATTGGCTCCACAGGAATATTTCATTAATGACAAGAGGAGTCATTAAGACTAATGACAGGGGAGACAGGTCCTAGATGCTTTAAGTGTTTCCTGTGTCTCTCACTAGCAGTTCAGTTCTCTGCTGTTTTCTTCATATGCATATTATTGGTGGATTTCTGTACCATCTGTCTATCAAGCAAATAGACATGCTGCCATTAAAGAGAGGATGGCTCAAGTCTCTTGATATTGGCAGGGCAAGTCATAAACCTGTTTTGGTCCCTAACAAAATGCAATGTGATCTTTCTCCTTTAATGACTTATACTTTTGTGGTTTTTTACTGGAAGTGGCCATTTACTGCCAGCTTCTCACACCTCCACTCTCAAGCTGTTGTGAGTTTGCTGGATGCTTTGTCTGCTTTCCCCTAAGGCTAAAGTTTGCTCCTACCCCCTTAAAGACTAGGCTTTGTCAACACTCCCCAGCTGGAAACATAAGTTTGAGACTAAAACTTTTCTGACATCCAAACTCACTTCCTGCAAAAGGAAGTATACAGATGGTGGACTTCAGTTATCAAAATGATTTCATCCTCTTCTTAAATAGGCTGTGTTGTGATTTTGGTTGGTTATTCTTCAATCATAGCCAACAGATATGTAAAGAGAAGACAAAAAGAATGTACATTTTTATCAAAACCTTCCCAAGTCAACAGTTATAATGATTTCTAGAGCTTCACATGGAAAAATAATTTTTGTGGCAAGATCATATTTACTGATCTATTGTGTCAAATCACTAGTCACCCATAGGACATGTAATGAAAACTAAACACATGAAATGAAAGTTTTGCTGAGAGTAAGGAGTACAGACATCTCAGCCATATGGAAATTATGTGCAATCAACCCCAAATCTCAGATGACCAGACAGTGTAAAATAGTGTGTAACAGAACTGCAGCGTTTGATTTATGGGCAGCTGAGCACTGCAGGCAGCTAAGACTCCTCCTTTAACTTGGCAGCACCTCTCATTTTTGCTAAGATGACTACTAGTGCTACAGAGATCTGTTGCCATCAGGAGGTCGGAGTGGGTTTCGCCTACCCATGAGGTCCTCCCTTGGTTCCATTTTTAGCAGCTACAATATTCTGCTTTTGTCTGGATAGTGGGGAAGCTAATCGGCTGCCTGGAAAAGTCATGAAACACAAGATGTCAAACCCAGGTAAAACACAAGAAATCAAAAAGAGCAACACTGGAAAGCTGCTTATTCCACAACTCTTTTCCCACCTAAGCTGTCAATTAAGCTTCTTTTAAATTATTAAATGAGGAGCATTGGGCAGCAAATGACCCGAGGGCTTGTGAGTTTCCACTGATCCTTTTGCTGGTTTTACCTGCAGCGGGGTTTTGGGGTTGTTTTTTAGTTTTGTTTTCCCCAGTTAAATTCCTCACTGTTGTAAAGTTGTGTGTTCCCATTCCAAGAAGTTCTGTTAACTCATGTGACCTCTGAAGGATTTAAGCATGTTTTGCTTCCTAAAAGGAAAGCCACTAGAATATTTACATAGTGAACTAGTCTCCTAAGATTTATCTCCTCCTTCCTCCTTGATTTTAAAAGAAAATAAATTCCGCTTGCTTGAAGTTAATTTTTCCTTTAATATTTTTAATGATGTGTTGAGGACAGTGGGCTAGAAGCACAGGGATTAGAGTGCTCAGTTCTCGTCTCAATTTTGTCAGGGACACGTGTTAATTCAAGTAAACTCTGACCCTCCTTTTCTCTTCCTCCCCAGTGCACTCTGTTTCTTCTTGTATGAAACATGCCTAATGATACATATGGCTTTAGATTTGTACAGGTTTATTTAATACTGAAAATAGTGCTTCTTACAGAAATGCAAAACATTTTTCCTTGGGTTTATTACACTTCCTGTTAATTCCTGTAGATCCTTTAAATCACATTTTAAATGTCACTCTTGAAGCACAATATCATTTTCGGTGTTGAAAAACTGAAAAAATGATTCTTGTGCTTTCTTCACTGTCCTCCCATCTGCCAAGACTTGGGCCTTTTGCAAAAATCAGCAAATTGACGTCAGTTCATTTACCCTCAGGGATAGTAAATTATTACACAGCTGAAGTTTTAAAAATAAATAACTAAAGAGGGTGGAGGAAAGAGATGGAAAACAACAAAAATCTATCACAAACTCTCCCTGGATTCTGAAGAATATATGATTATAGCATTAAAATGTCCAAACAATGCAACCAGGCAGAAGCTGTTACCACTTGGGCCTTAGGTGGCTCTGCATTAAGCAGTGTTAATGTTTTTATACAGCCTTTGGAAAGCTCAGAATTGACCTGGTTTTATTATTTTTATTGGCTCCCTTGACGATAGACAAATGGGGCTAACCTGAGGCCAACACAACCAGCAGGAAATTTGGGTCATGGGTAGTTACATTTTTAAAATTTGTGTTTTAGGTTTGTTCAATCAGGGTAATTGATTGATTGTAATGCAGTGCAGAGAGCCCCTAAATCGTCAGAGGTGGCCAGATAATAACAATATGCCAGTGGATTTTGTTTGAGGCGAATTTCCCAGCTCCCTGTGGAGCTGTACTCTGCAGTGAGGCTGTGAGCCCCGTTTTTTTCATGCAAGTTCCAGTCCAACTGGCCTGTTTGGACAAAATAGCCTCTGAAACTTGGCAGTTCCATTTGAAGTCCTCTGTAGTGCCATTTCCCAGGAGATAAGGGAAAAACATTCCAGAGAAGTTCATAGCCCAGAAAGACCCTACGTGCGTTCTGCAGTTAACGGTTTATTATAGCTCTTTAATTTTTTTTCTCTCTTTCATTTTTACTTTGAAGATAAGAGGTGGCAATTGTTACTGTAAGATGCTGAGTTTTAGCCTGCTCTGCAGTAAATCATCCTGAAAGTTTAAACCCAATTTTTTTCTTTATCATGTATGTTTGAAAGTTTGCTAGAAGTGCTGTACACGTGTACTTTCAGGAGCTACTATCCTCAAGAAGGGCAGTTGACCCTACTGTTTTATACATCCCTGTGCATCCTCAGTGCTCCATGCATTTGTATCATGTGTGCATGCTCAATAGAGCTTTTTCAGGAGCTTTTTCATCTTTGGTGCTGCAGGAACATGCCATGAGGTATTTAGAGATAGGGTGAAAGAGAGAATTTGTGCATTGGGAGGAGAGAGGGGAGTAGGTAGATAGTATTCCAGAAGACGGTAGATGATGTTCAGTAATACACGGCATAGGGCTTGCCTCTCCTTACAAGTGAGCTCAGATTAATATAGATTAGAGTTTGTCATCTATTTCAGAATAATTCCACATGTAGGTTAATGTTCAGTTCTTAGTTTTTTAGGACTGATTAGGCTTTTGCTCTTTGTGGGTGGCTTCTTCCCAGTAGCTGCGTACCTGTGAATTTCTTGAAGTTTCGTCTTATATTCTGGTCTGATATTTCTTGTGCCGATGTACAGATGAGAATTTGTCTGTGTCACTTTTCAGGAAGAAAGCAAGTAATACTGAACTGAGGCAGGGCTGAGTTGAAATTTGGGAACCAACAGCCTTTTCTTGAGGGTGGCTCAGCTGCCAGCGTATGCCAGACAAGTGCCAAACACCATAGATTTGCTATCATAGAATAGTTAGGGTTGGAAAGGACCTTAAGATCATCTAGTTCCAACCCCCCTGCCATGAGCAGGGACACCACACACTAAACTATGTCACCCAAGGCTCTGTCCAACCTGAGGCGAAGCAGTGCCCGGGCTTGCTGTGCATGTGATTTAATGCTCCCTGCCCAAACACACACAGCGTGCCAACCCTTTCTGGATTTCTAAATGTTCTTATTTGGCTCCCATATGCTTTTGACCGCGGTAGATTTGTAATTTACTGCTTCAAGTCCACAGTTGTACTTACTGTTAGGTTTTGCATGTGGGCAGTTAGAAAATTCTTCTCTAATATATGTATCAAATAGAAACATAACATCTGACCACATTCAAGTCCCTTGGAAGATAGGTCCATGGCAAAACTTGTATGTCAGGAGCAGGGTGGGGCCCAAAGTCTGCAGAAGCGTTGTTTCATGTAGCACAGGCTGGAAAAATGTTTCTTGGGAGGTTGAGTAATTCATGCTTTCTTTATGATTGAGATCCGTAGTAGTTCACTGTTGGTATAAAAATTACATTTATTAAATACTTATTAGTGTTTCTGAGATTGTCAAAGAACAACTAAAGCAATGTACAACCAACACCAGGACCCCATGAAGTGTATGCGAGGAGATGAAACTTGCAGTTTCCATGTTCCTAAAGTTAGACTCTAAAATCCCTGCCCCAGTTTCAGAAAAGAAATTACCCAAGAGCTCAGAACTAAATGCAATTAAAAGCAGTGATAAGCCTCATTGCATGATTTTGTTATTGTATAAATCTCTGCCTCTTCCTGGTTGGTTTGGTTTGTATTTTATTTACTTATTGTGAATCTATATAAAGCATATATTATCGGCTGTGGTGCCTATTTACCATGATTAGTCAGTTTGACGTTACTGTAGTAACAACCAAGAATACACGTTTGCTGACTTGACTCTTTGGATTATAAGAGACGCAGTGTTTTGATGTACAGAATGAACTGAGGGTGCTTCTCCTGCTTGACTTGCACTGGCCCTGCTTCTTCTCACCTGATCCCACTGCTGAGCTGTGAACCAACCCACAGTAGAAAACTAGTAGACTAGAACTCTCTAGTAGAAATGGAGATTTCATATGCGGGTGTGTGTGCATGGCGAGGGCGGCAGCTTGCTGCTATGATAAGTCACTCTACTGTCCTGAGTGGCAGAGACCTGCACAGTGGATGTAAACCCCAGCCCCGGCGTTACGTGATGTGGATGTCAGTGTGGCACTTCAGGGGATTCATGTCTGAAATCTCCTACTTACAACCACAGTCAAGCTGTACAGACACTTCTCTCACAAAGATGAGAAGCAGCAAGTGCAATTTCAACTACTTTAGGACCTAGGGCATCCCAGAATATTCTCTGTTTCCTGCTTCTTTTCTCTACCAGCCTTCCTCTTCTCTTACACGCATTATGATCATCTTTCAGCCTCAGGTTCACGTACTTCTCCCTGCTTCCACACGGCCTTTGCCTTAGTCACCTGGCAGCATGTATGCGCTGTGGGAATTGGCTAAAGAAGGCTTTTTTTGGTGTGGAAGACCCCTGTTACATGGCTTGACAAGCTGATGAGTGTGCTGTGGAGGAGGCAGAGGGAGAAGAGGATCAGGGCATATACCATGCTGGTGATTGCTGCCCTGTCCTAGAGCTCTTCTAGGAAACATGCTGGTCACTTAAACCACGTGCTTCACAGGTGGTTCTCTCTGTTTCTGATTTTCTGGGTTTCTGACCTGAAAGCATAGGGTCAGGTTTGCAGATGTGCTGAGAGCTTACAATAGCAACTGAAGTCAGAGAGAGCTGGGCTTTGAACTCTTTGCTCAAGTACAAAATCAGGCTCAGGGAGGAGGTCCAAAATTTAGAGGAAGCATTTGACCTTGTGCTTTGTACCGTTTCTACCCATACTGCAGAGACCAGTGCTCCCATCCTCTCATCGGGCTGGTACAAGATCTAATTATCAGGCTTTTCCAGTGCTAATGTGCTGCTATCATGAGTCTCTAGGAAAAAAACTTGCAGGAAACTAATAGATTTGCTGCTTGATCAGCAAATAAGTCACAAGACCATGTGCCGACAAATGAGAATGCAAATACTGAATGATGTTTCATTAAACGAGCACTACTTTTATGAGAAATAGTAACTTGCAGATGCAGGCAGGAGTATGACTGATGCAAACTGATAAGCAATACAAGAGCAATATGACATGATCTTCCCTCTGTTTTTCAGACTATCGGTGAGTCAGAAATGCCCAGTGTTCTGAACCAGCTATTGCCAATGATCAAATCTTACAACGAGAGGACAAAAGATGATTATACATGTGAGGACTTCCTTGTCTTGCTTGTATACATGTATTCTGTGGTTGGAGAAATCAAAAGTGGAAAAGAGCTGGATGCAGCTGAAGAGGAGGTGAAGGCAGCCCTAGTCAAGGCCATCTGTGATGAGCCAGAGCCATCTCCTTTGCTGCAGAAAATAACAGGTAAGATTCTGCTTGTGCGGTAAGAAATTGGATGGCTGGGAATGCGGGAACTGGCAGAAACATATAAAAGCGGCTTGCCTCATCTGTGGTGCTGAGGGTACATGAGTAAGCACAAGGATTTCCTGTAGATTTGTTCCATCTCCCATGTTCATATATGCCAAATGCTGACAGGCTGTCCTTGAAGAGTGCTGAGTCTGATGAAAGCTCTACAAGTTGTTCTTTTTGTTAAAGGTTGGCTAAGTTTGCATGTTTTCATAAGGTAATCTTTTCCACAGTTTCTTTCATTGATCAGTGTAAAGTTAACCCTGGGAAGTCAAAATTAATTCTGGCAACATGTTCAGTGAACCACAGTTGCTTTGTGAATACGAGGAGCTGGCCTGTCTGGCATAAAAGAAGAAATGTGTCTAAAACCAACATTAATTTTTTGCTGAAACAACACGAGCATTAGTCTTTAAAAATAGCGTGCTAAGCCTTTTTTTCAGATGAGCACTTACAGAGTAGGAAAGCCCTAACCTCTTGCTGCTGGCGTCACATTTTAGAAAATAATAACTGTTAAAAGGATCGGTTCAAATGCATGAACTATGGCTTGAGGGTGGCATATCTGAATGGGCCCAGGTGAGGAGTCTCAAGGGAAGTGGAATAATGCTGCTGGTGGTCCCTTGTGGATGTCTCTGCTTTAAAACACAGGTGTGGTCTGGCCGGTCTGCTGTAGCTGAGTGTAAAATACGTAGTGGTTAAAAGACTTCTACTGTAGGAATGGACATGTTCAGTCATATTTGCACTGTGCTGTATCTCACTTCTGGCCATGGTGCCCACAGTGTTCCAGTCTTCTTGTAGACTTTTGCTCTCCTGTTCTTCAATATGTACTGCACCACATCTGGCCCACTCTATGGTGCTTCCCTCACAACTTCAGTCGTGTCTTCTACTGGATGCTGCACAGTCGTTTCTAGACCTCTATTTTCCTATTTTGCTTTTTCTTCTATGATTGAATTTTTGAAGGGTTTTGAAGGGTTTTGAATCACAGTTTTAGGAGTGCTTCTTCATTGAGCCTAATGTAAGTGTGGGAAGATTTGAAGTCTCTAAAACTTCAGTTGAGTACCAAAGAGAAGCTGATTCCTGTGTACACAGATGCTTCCCTTGTTGCTCTTTATGCTCTGAGGTTACGAAGTTGCAATCACAGATGGAGATGAAAATACACACTGTGCTTCTCTTATGTTCTGTAACCTGTCAATAATTCTGTAGTTTTTACAAAATACATGTATGCTTGATTTCCAGTGTGCATGTTTCCTGAGTAAAAGTGAGTGTATGGGTGTTTGCTTTCAACTTCTGGACAGATGAACAGGTGGATGGGTGTTTCATACAAGGATTCTTTAGTTTATGAAATAAAATTACTTCTGTCTTTCTACATAGTGGGCAGACTATTAGAAGCATGGTGGGTGTCTGAAGTATTCCATCTCCTTAGGCATAAATATTCACTCTATCACGTGGGGCATCTGACTATGGAAAAGAGAAAGCCTTGACACTGTACAAGCACTGCTTAGCAATAGCCAAAGCATTTGTGTGTTATCAGTGCAGGTTTAGCCACAAATCCAAAGCATGGCACAATACAAGATGCTGTGAAGAAACTTAACTCCATCCCAGCCAGACCCAGTACATGTAGTTTTAGACCAAGCATATCATTATTTCTCAATGAAGCTAATTGCATAACACAAAGCCAGAGTCCTTGAATGCTTTTATTCCTGTATCTGTGTGTTTAGCACAAGTATGTGATAGTATTTCCCTTTGCTTGCATACTTTGTCAGTTTATCAGCATTCTTTGTTTTTACATCTTATTTAGAATGACAGTTCTTTTATCCATAAAAGAGGGAAAAAGATCCCAAAAACATAGTGTCATGACCAAAAATAAGGATTGTCTTGGGGAGGAAAGTAGAAAATGGAATTTCTACGAATGACTCTTAGGTAGTTTTCAAGCCTTTATTCATCCCTCAGACTGCTTTCTCAGCATTAGTGGAATTCGCTGAATTTGTAATTTGCTGTATTTGCAGTACATTTAATTGGGAAGACTGAGAAAAAATAAGCAGTCGTAGACATACTCTTCCTTGACCTGTATTTTGCCAGGCCTGTGTTCTACATCCTCCTTCCCTCTGAACCTTGGGTTACTTGCTTGCTGCTTGAGAGGCAAAACAAGTCAGAACTGTAGGAGAAACTGCAAACTTTTTTCCAAGGGCACAGCAGGAGGAACTTTCTTTATAGCACGGCTGCAAGTCAAGGGAATAGATGGCAGCACTGGTTTCCCCTTTTGTACAATAGTGAATATAATGCTGAGACATATGCTACCATCAGAACTACAGACCAGCTATTCCTTTCAGCAGATACAGGTTGGCCTATTTCCGTATGGTCAGCCCAGCCCTGCAAGTTAGCAGCAGCCATGGGTCTGGACAGACCATCATCCAGACCTGCAATGTTCTGCCCTCATTGTACTTGCTGAAAGAAACAGGAGAAAACCTTTTTTGCTCTCAAATTGTCACAAAAGTTAATTAGACTAAAATAAATTTCAGTAATTCTTGGACTTTCTCGTCCATGAGAAAACAAAGCAAAATGTTCACACTCTTATTTTCAGCTTTCCATCAAGGTGAGTGATAGGAAGAATGTAAAATTGGATGTGGCAGAAGAGAAACTAAGCCAGTTACTGGGTGGGTTCATGACACTGCCTGCTGGCTCACTCCTCACCTTGCCATCTGGGACCTGAGTTCCTGAATAGCCAATATCCATTCTGCAGTACATCTGCTTTTACTAAGCATCTTAACCTGCAGAGCTTCGGACTGAAGTTTCAAACCCTGCTGGCGATGCATGATTGGGCAGCTTTGGTTATAGCAACAGATAGCAACATTCAGTGATGCCTTTAAAAAGGTATACAGAAGTAATAATACATAGACTGCAAAGCCAAGCATTTTAAAGTTGAGAAATGCCAGTAACTCAGTTTCCCATGCAACCATCATTTGACTCCTGTGTGCATTGCAGCACAGTCTTCGATTTCATGATTATATAGTGTATTTCTGTGAGCCATGGCTGCATTCAGCGTAGGGACTGAACACTACTGAGACCTAGAACAATATAGCTTCAGTTACTCTTACACATGATGAATAAGTACTAATAAAGTAAGTGAGACTCTCTATATTGTATTCAGCAAGTAACTTTATCTGGGTCTCAATTTGCAGTTCATTAAGTAGACTGGTGCTTTCAGCTTTGTGTGACTCATTTTGGATCTTGAAGAAGCAAAGCATTAAATTACATTTTCAGGTATTAGTGATTGCATTTCTTTGAACAGAGAGGACTTTGTGCTCTGCTTCCCAATACACCTGGTGCCTCATGTTTTCATTTTAGTTTGGACCTAACACTTTACTAAGGCTGTTTGGTTGATTTAAATTGAAATTAAAAGTCATATCTGAACTGTGGCTCTGAACTGCTGCTTAAACATTTTGCTTTTCTTTTCTCTGCAAAACATGGAAGGTGTGTAGTCTCGACAGACATGTATTTTTTGGTGGTTTTATTTGTTGTTCAAAGAAAGTCACTTGAGAAATAAAATGCAAAAGCCTGGTTAAACTTTAGAAATCTTGACTGTGGAGGTCAAATCATCAGTCAAAGTAACAGCCATGTTTATATGAGGTATCTTTTATTCCTGTTATACTTGTTAAATGTAAACTTAATAATGCCTGCCAGAGTTTATGCCTGTAGGAAATCTCCAGTGAGACCTCACAGAACTAGTGTGAACCTCCCCCAAAAGATGCAGCTCACCACTACACAGGGGGTATTTATGCTATATTTGGGGTTTGGTGTAACCTGGTGAAACTGGATTAGTATTTGCCATAGTGAAAAGGGAAGCGATTCTTGAGGATGTTAGTCTACCCATCCAATTGGCCACACTAGGTTTCCCTGGTGTAGCCTGGATGATTACAGCCCCCTGCAGAACACGTTAAGATGCAGCACTTGTGTAAGCTTATATTGTGAGAGAAGCGTAAACACTCACAGTTTCCTGGCTGTTGAGTGTTAGGCTTCTCAACCTTATTGTTGCCTGAACATATGTTCAATAACATTCTGCATTCATGTAACACCTAGTTTTGTTGTAGCACTGAAAATATTGTGGAACTGTTAATTAAAATGCAAATGCAACACATAAATCACCTAACAAGGTTTAAGAAATATGATAGATTTATTTTGCATGGATAATAATATGGAATTGTATTAGGGGTGTTGTGTTTGATGGAACTGTTAAATAATACGTGTTGTGGTAGATTACCTTAATGCCTTGGGTAATAAAACAGAATGTAACAGTTCCAAGATTTCTCCTGGGTGTTATTTACCACAGACATATGTTCTTCATCACTGTTTCCACCAGAATGTTACAAATTGGAGGGGAAACAGAATAGACCAAAACATAATGGAAAACGATGCTTTTCAACAGAACGCTGGGTTTGGGGGCATTTCTGGGGGGTGTCCTTTTGGCGGCTGTTAAAAAGGAAGCTGTACAATATTGTATTTATTTTGTCATCTTATCAGTTCATCTGGTTTTGTAAGTGACCACATAGAGCTGTGTACAACTGCAAACGTATGCACAAGTAATGCTAATACAGCCACAGAGCAATTAGAAATCTATTTTTTCAGCTGCACCGTTCTCTCTTTTTCATCTGCAAATCTCTGTGGGAGCTGTGTAGAGCAGATCTGCCTTTCATGGTGTGCTCTGGAGGCCAGGAGGCCAGCCCTGGGCACTGCCGGGCTGGGGGGCCCAGAGCTATGCCACCCACATGCAGCACAGCTTGTTGGGCTGTAGGTATCAGTTGCTCCCTCTCAAGCATAGGTGTGGCAGGAACCCTCTTGTGCCAGGAGCTGCTGTTTATCAGCTTCTAAAATCTGATTTTTTTAATATCTGAAAATATATTTCTGGACCTTTTCCTTGTGTTTTCTAAATTCCGTGTGTTGAAGTGTAGGCATTGCTGTGTGGGGTTAGGCACGTGGTGTCTTGGCTGCTTCTGCTTCTGATTGTCCTCAACGCACGATTCTTGGAGGAGCTCTTGCACACTCATGAAGTTACACACTAATGAAGGTATCATTACCTTACTGCTAGCATGGTCTAAGTATCATGAATCCTAAAATCAATCCCCATTTTGCAATAAGGATTGGCGTTCCTAGATGGGGATGGCCAGTTCCCTCAAAGGGCAGGCACGCTCACTTTTGTTTGTGGTCTTGGCCTCACTGCTAGTTTCACAGAATCACAGAGCGGTTTGGGTTGGAAGGGACTTTAAAGATCATCTAGTTCCAACCCCCTGCCATGGCAGGGAAACCTCACACTAGACCAGGTTGCTCCAAGCCCCTGTGTCCAACCTGGCCTTGAACACTGCCAGGGATGGGGCAGCCACAGCTTCTCTGGGCAACCTGTGCCAGCGCTTCAGCACCCTCACAGTAAAGAATTTTTTCCTAATATCTAATCTAATCTCTCCTCTACCCTTGTTTGGAGCAATAATTTCCCAAACCTGATTGTATTATGGGTCGGTTGGTATGAAACTAGGTCCTTGGTGGAGGTTAGAATGTAGCCCCTTTAGACTGGTTTGAATTTACCACCCGCCTTGTGTGGGAGAGGGGCTTCCCCAGCTTCACAGTGGACATGTAGCTCAGTTAGTCTGGCTGCCAGTAGGTTAAGTAGATAGGGATCAGCTCCCCACAAGAGTGAAGGTTTGCAAGTGTCATGATTTAACCCTGGCTGGCAACAAAGCCCCACACAGCCATTCACTCACCACCACGACACCCGGTGGGATGGGGGAGAGAATCGGAAAAGCGAGAAATCTTGTGGGTTGGCATGAAGACAGTTAAGTAAGAAAGGCAAGAGCCACAGACACAAGCACGGTAAAACAAGGAATTCATTCACCACTTCCCATCGCAGGTGTTCAGCCATGTCTGGGACAGCAGAGCTCCATCATGTGTAATGGGTACTTGGGAAGACGAACGCCATCACTTCATACATTTTCCCCTTCCTCCTTCTTCCCCATCTTTATATCCTAAGCATGATGCCATATGATATGGAATATCCCTGTGGTCAGCTGGGGTCAGCTGTCCCAGCTGTGTCCCCACCCAGCTACTCCTGCACCCCCAGCCTACTTGCCGTGGGGTGGGGTGAGGAGCAGAAAAGGCCTTGACTCTGTGTGAGCACTGCTCAGCAGTAACTGAAACATCCCTGTGTTGCCAACACTGTTTCTATCACAAATCGAAAACATAGTCCCTTACTAGCTGCTATGAAGAAAATTAACTCTTACCCAGGCAAAACCAGCACAGTAAGCTGAACTGTTTGTGTTAAAAGTTCACAAAGTGTGTTACAGAGAGTGGGGGAACACCTCAACACATCAAATAGCTGAATGTTTTGAATGTCCAGACAGGCTTCTCTCTGAAATACCGATTAATTTATTCTAGTCCCTGATGCTAAAGGGTTGTTTCATGCCTAATGTTAGCAGGACAGCTTTGCAGTCCAGTTGGAACTGGGAAGAAGTCTTCCAAACAGATTAGGCTTTTCCATGTGCATAATTACAGGCTGTGTTGTTTGGGGAATCTGCTGTGTCCTGTAGCCTGCAAGTTATAACTGCCACTCTGTAATGAAGGCAAACACCAGAAATGCCACTGGGTATGGTTTGTGTGGAACCAAATCTCCTGTGATGGAGACAGGAGCTGTACGTGCTGGCGTGGCGTGGCGGTGCAAGCTTCAGAGCTGCTGCCGTCATCGTAGACACACTACAAAGAAGAAAAACTTTCTCATAGGATAGCTCCAATCAAATGATAGAAAGAAAGTGATCTCAGATAATGGCAATGTTTCTTTCTCTTCCTGCCATGCTCCCTGTGTCTCCCTCAGTCATGAGGAGGTGGTCCTTGCCCACAGAGCCCCCTTTCAGGCTGGCATGCAGATAAGGCATAGCTGGAATGAGGTTTCCCTTTTGCACTGGACAAGAAAATGTAGTCTCTGTTGATAGAGCTAAATAGCTTCATCATGCCACAGTGCAGGCACTATTACTGCAGCCAGAGGGAACCCAGACCATTTTGTCCCCAAGTCTGAAGTTGAAGTTCTATGTCCAGGAGGCTTTTTTAAATAGACACTTAAAATACCCCTCTCTCTGACTGGCAGAGGGTGTGTGTAAGATGACCTCCTGTTACTGTTTTCTGAGTGCATTTTGCTCTTGATCCAGTGGAAAGTGTTTGTGGTCCAGCAGCGCCAGAGAATGGTGGACCTTGCATTCACCCTGTCAAGTCGTACTGGGAAGTAATGAGCAAAGCTGCTGCCTGGCTATGCAAGAGCTACTGCATGTGTAGGGAGCTACTGCAGTTTCATTAACTTGAGATGCTGCCACTGCTGCAACACTTCAGTTCTTTGCTTCATGGTAACAGATACCGGGGGAAAAAAGATCACTTCACATGTCCCAGGGTATTAGTCTGATTTAAAAAACAGCCAGAAGGAGTCATGGGGATTGTTCGTGACCTCTCAGCAAAAGTGGGAGATACTGGGTATGCGTCAAAGCAACGATGTGCTCTGCTTTAGCCACTGACTCTGCCAGCACAGAGTGTGTCCCCTGGTTTTTGTCAGCTCTCCTAGAAACCTTGAGCTCTCCCAGACCTCAGTATGTTTCTGCTGTGACTTTCTAAAGGCTTTTTCCCATTTCAGTTCAAAATCTGTAGGCAGCAAGTGGGAGACAAGCGAACCAAATCAGCAGTCACTGGTTTCAGGCTTCATATCTCCATATGGGTGGATTCGTGGGCTATTTCTCAGCTGGGAAACAGAGAGGGATTTCTAGTGAATTTTTCAGGAGAAAAATTGCAGTAGTGTTCTGGATTAATCGATATCTACATTTGATATCCATATTTTTGTAGGTCTTAAAAATACGGGGCATACCCTAAAAACTGATGTTAAAAAGCTATGGTCCTAAAGGTGAGAAAATCAGGCTGCTTTGTACACATGCAGGGAGAGTTTGTTTGGTTTTCATGTTGTCCATTGAAATGTATAGTAGAAGACAATCCCAATGGAAGCACAGTGGTGCTGGGACTGGGGTTCTTTTTAAACTTTCATATGTTGCCTGTTTATTTTGTCTGCAGCACCTGGTCTCAGTTGGCTCCAAACTGGATGGTAATTTTCATGGAAGTGTTTATAACATGAAGTCTTTTCTTTTTTTTTTCCCTTTTTAACATGAGACATGTGCCTGCAGCTCTGCAGGCCGCTGACTCGCTGCCAACTGAGCAGGACAGCCAACTGCAACAGGAAACTGATATGGTGCAATTTCCATTAATGATTTGTATTCTTTTCCAGCATGCAAATTTAATAGCATTTAGGAGATTCTTCTAACATTAAATATCTCTTTGCTTTAAGCATAAAATGAAAACAGAAGCTGCTGTAGAATTAGGCAACTTTTTAAAGGGTACTTTTATAGGTATGTGGCATGGTTAAATCCTTTCTTTCATCTTTCCATGCAAATCACTTCCTTGCAAAACCAAGTTTTGGCATTTCGTAATATTATGAGTAAATTCTTGCTGTTTTTCAGACTACACCCAGCCTGGCAAACCTAAAATGGTGAAGTATCAAATAACAGTCAAATTAAAGAAAAAGCAAGACAAAACAACAACAACAAAAAAAGACTTAGTAGTAGTCACCACCCATATGACAGAAAACGAATGAGATTTTGGGGGCTTAGTTTTTCTTCTTCACACAGCCACCAATGTTAAGGTGTTTGCTGTAGATTGCTAAATTTTGCTTGGTTACTTTGAATATCTTCTTGTAAAAGTTTATAAGCATTGTATTATAATTCATGTCAATTTGGTAGCTGCTTTCATTACCACACTGTGTGCTGGATCTGATGGCACAAGGACAGACTGCATTGCTTTCTTAGAGGCCAGGAGAAATAACTGTCAGCTTTAGACATTTCCAGTTGTTTTCTTCAGCTCATTGGCGGTGGTAATTCCCTTGTGATTACCGTGAGATTTTATCAGCAATGAATTCTGTCCTTTGAATTTTGGGCAGTCAACCCAAGTCATGTCTCCATGTATTTTAATGATGATACAGTATTTTGAGAGCTAGTATTTCAAGAAGCAGTCAAGCCCAGATGTAAAATGGAATCATATGGCTCTGCATTTCTGCAGTGTTAAACCAAAGAAATCTCTTGAATAATTGATCATAACCAATCTTTTATCATAGAATCATGAATGGTTTGAGTTGGAAGCGACCTTAAAGATCATGTAGTTCCAGCCTCCCTGCCATGGACACAGACACCTTACACTAGACCAGGCTGCTCAAAGGTTCATGCGACCTGGCCTTGAACACTGCCAAGGATGGGGCATTTACAACTTGTCTAGGCAACCTGCAGTGATCATTTTAACATCCCAACAGCAGAGCCAGGAATATAGAAATTACGTTGAAAAGAACTTCTAGAATTTAATCTGGGGGATTTATGGCTTAAACACACATCACTTGCCCCTGCAGTTCACTAGTCAGCATGCCCTAATTTTCCCCTCTTCATCTCAAGCTTTGGAGAGTCATGGATTTTGGCTCTGGAGGTCTTCTGTTCAGTCATTCATTATAGTCAAGATAACTTGATTTCACATGTATTATATTTTACGGGTCAGGTTCTATTTCTGTATAAATCAGTGTGAAAACACAACACTCCTCCTGCTTGCAAAGTCCTGAGATTAAGTTTAAGGGAAGGATCAAACTGTTGTAATGTTGTGTATGGATCAATTCTAACCTAAGCGATTAAGCAGGATTAAATATTTTCATGAATCTGTCAACTTTGCTAATACAACTCTCTTGTGGTCTTGAATTTGAAATCCACATGGAGAAGGTGGTCTCATAGCCCCTTTCTCGCTATTTGTGCTTGTTTAGTTTTAAATTTTATAGTTGAGTAAATGTCCCCTCTGGTGGTTAAAGTTCAGGTCAAGTTACATTTTGCTGTGACCCTCCTGCTCTCTTTTGCAGACATTGGGACTATGGTCTGTCAAGACAGGAAAGTTCACAGATCACAGCCTAAGGATTTTTCCCCGCCTTTACTCTCTTGGATATCCTTTTGTCAGGCAAGGAGAGTAATGTTCGTAAAATTGGATTGAGGGAGCTCTGTTAATTGAGAGTTCTGTGTAAATAACAGTGATGTTTGTGCCCTACACAATTTTAGAAAGCCTTATGCTGAGGCTAGTTTAAAACCAGATGTTTGATTCTCTTTCAATTTCCATTTTATTCATTAAAATAAACATTATTGTGGAAATAGTTGCCTGATGAGAGGTGGCAACAGCCAGTCATACCCAATTAGACACTTTTGTTTAATGAAAAACAATACAAATATGTATTTAACTTGCATGAATTTGTGTTAATGTGGGGAATGTGTGGATGTAATGTGTGAATGTTCCTGGTTTATTCAAATCTCCTTCTTCAGGCTTTTGTTTTGGTGCTGTCTGTGCATATTTTTTTTACAGATCTGTGTGCACTGTGTGTATTGATGTAGCCCCCAAGACTTTCAAAAAATAACAGAGGGAGAAATAAGTAGAATTAGAGTTATAAATCAGTCTCTGGGAAACGCTTATAGCTATGGAGGATTGCTGCTGCCTGTTCATCAAGCAGTTACATAGATGACAACTTCTTTCCAGGGCTGTTACCAAATACCAGTGTGTCTGTACCCAGGAGACTCCCCAGTGGTATGCCATGATCCTGGCAGGAATTCTGCCTTTCTTCTCTTTAAATCTTGAGCAATTGGAGAATATATAGCCATGGCAAAGGCACTCTTGTGTTTTATTAATGGAGGTTTATTAGAGTGGAAGCTGTAAAAGAGAAAAAGCTAGTAAAATAAAAATCTGTGAAGAGCCTTGCCTAACAGTAGATGAGAATTTGAAGTCAGAGAAAGAGCAGCTGATTCTTAATTTCTTTATCATTTTTTCCTCTTCTGTCCCTTTCTGCCTTCTTCTGCATACCCTGCCCATGTTCCGGCAGAAAGTAGAAGAAAGAGTAGGTGCTAATCAATTGCATCCATATCTTAATGTTGTTCATACTGAGGAGTTATAATTCTGGCATTTGTTAACTTTTGAGTGCTTACATTAACAAACTCACTGTTGATGCTTTCAACGTAATTTCTGAAGTAAGCAAACCAAACACTTCAAACCTGAAACAACATTTTGACTGTAGAGATTGATAGATTGATACTTATGTTACTGGCAAGTTCAGATAATTTGGCCGCACATCATAGCCCTCTGTTGCTCGCACTAGTGAAGTGATCAGTGCAATAGCAGGTTTTCTTCCAAATAGACCGAATGTTTACCTATGGGTAAACATACTACCTAGGCTCTGCAGGTATTTGGCAGCACCAGAGTACCAAGGTTTACAAATAATTGAGTCAGTTTAAGATTTTCTGACTATATTCCTTCAGCTTCTTTAGTCTCTTCATGCCACCATCCATCTTGTATTCTTCCCTGTCCATCTGTTTTTACATCTGCCCCCAATTCCAGCCACCTGCGTCAGTTCTTCCCTCTGCCTTTCTGTCACCCACATGGATCCGGTCTGCCCTTAGCTTCTTGCTGCACTTCTTTTTTTTATCCACCTCCTAAATCTGCCTTTGATCTCCCCAGGCTCTCACCTGTATGCTGGCTCCCACCTCTGCTGCATTCATGTATGTAAAGTATCTTCCTACACTTTGTTACTCCCAATTTCAGGTCAAACGTTTATGGTGGGGAGACTTCAGTGACCACTTGTTGTATCCCCATGTGAAAACGCCATATTCTTACTCTCCCACTCTTAGATCTCCTCCGTTCCTGAGGGCAAGCTTCTTTAGAACAGTTTCAGCCACAACTGGTTACCAAATTCAGTTTTAAAAAGGAAAAAAAAAAGTAAAATTAAAACAAAGGCTTATCTCTGTATACCCCTCAAACCCCGCTCTGTCCCTACATTACTCCCTGAAACACTTACCTGTACCAATCAGGCATGGAAGTGGAGCATGCCAGGTTTGTTCCACTACCCTACTTTAACCCAGGTTTAAAAGGAACCTTGTCTGTCTGTCTCTCTGTCTTTTTATGGCCAACAGACAGAGGTTTTTCAACATGTTGAGTGCTGTGAACCAGCTTTATGAAGTACCTGTTTTTCCATTCCCAAGGGTGAGCTGTGGGAACCGTTCTTCTCCAAGTCATTTATGTTCACACGGAGCAGGTATACCTGCCTGGCTTCTGACACGTCTGCAGGGAGCCACGGCGGGATGGGGACGGTCAGTGTCCAAGCTGCTCTTGGGGCTTTCATCATAAATGTCAGGTTGCAAAGGTTAGATGTTGCTTTATTTCTATTCATAGTTATTCACTTGTGCCTTTCTATTTGCTTCACATTCTGAAAACCCCTTCTTTCTTCAGAAATAGTCGTACATTGAAAGTTCATCTCATTTCACTGGCACTATCCTTGTCTAAGGTCTGACTATTTTACTTTTTTGTTCATGGACCCTAAGTTACGTTCATGGTGGTTCTTTCTCAGTTCTTGTGCCTTTAGACAGCATTTCTTTGTGCAGAAAATCCACATTTATCTGGCATATATTTCAAGAAACAAAAATCACAGAATCACAGAATGGGTTGGAAGGGACCTTAAAGCTCATCTAGTTCCAACCCCCTGCCATGGGCAGGAACACCTTCCACTAGCAAAGGATGCTTCAAGCCCCTGTGTACACTATGGCCTTGAACACTTGCAGGGATGGGGCATCCACAGCTTTTCTGGGCAAAAAATATGTATGAGAGATAATATATACTCATTTACAGCTGGTTTTATAAGAAATTAAAATCTTTGTTATTTTTGCTTCCATTTTCCATGCCCATTTACCATCTGCTTCTCCAGCAGCACAGTGTTTCTGGCAGATAGATGCTCTGGAAATGCATCATGCCTTTTATTTTGCAGTAAGTGAGGGTTTCTGGACTTTACAATGCACATGCCCCTTCTTTAACTAACTCATTTGATGTCCCTGGGTTTGAGGTGCCATCCTGTGTGTTGCCTGTGCAAATAACTTCTGCTGGTCTCGTAGTAGTCGATGGAGCAGTTTGTTTTTCCTTGTAGCAGCTGTGATTGTTGGATTTAATATCTATTTGATTCTAGTATATTTGCTAGTATCTCATTCCTGGTTTCGAGGAGATAAACTGGGATGAGTCATAGAGCACTTATTCCCCGAGATATCTTCAGCAATCAAAAAGGGACCATGAATACTTCAGGCAAAACTACTAGATATTAGGCATAGATGGAATGAAGGTCACTGGTTTTTGTTATTTTTTCCCCTCCTAAGTAGATGAAGTTCTCTTCAAACAGACTGCAGAAATACCAATTAGTGTGCTTCATTCTGAAATGTAATCAAATTTAAAATGTAAAAAATCCCTTTCGGCTACAGTATAATCGGGCTCCTAATTATGAAAGGCATATGTTCCTCTCCGTCTTGCTTCCCTCCACCCATGTAGATAATTGTCCTTCTTGAATGATTTCTTCTTTGTGAAAATCTTTGTGACGTTCTACTCCTGGTTTGCTCAAAGCAACGCTGTTATCTGGCGCATTAGGTTTGTGTCGTTGGATTCTCGCAGGATAATATACAATATAGTTACACTGATTACTTGCTATTTCATGTGTCATCTGTGTTTTGGAATATCTCAAAGCTTGTCAGTCTTCCACTGGGGATTACATCATTTTGGGGGTCTCAACCGTTCTGAAACAAAAGCATACTTCAGTGGTAAAATATGTATGCCCGGACAGCTGGCGGTCTTTCAAGGCTCCAAAGTTGACACAGAGTTACTCTCAGAGAAATGTATTTTCTTCTATACATAGTAACTAAACAACTATTTCCATGCTTTTTTCCCCCCTCCCTTTTTAATGAAGGGTTTTCTTTACAGATAGTTATTTCTGACATAAAATACATTTCTCTGTTTTTTTCCCAACCACTTCAGGGTTCATTCTGAGGTTGTGATTTTGGTTTCTGCATGGTCTGTGAATGTTTTGGCAATGGTCAATTTGAATTAATAATCTTTTCTTTAGTGGTAAGCCTGATTTTGTTTGAAATGTGTAAGTCTGTTATTAGCTTGCCTTTATTCCAGGGGCAGACCTTTAGGGAGAAAGTCACATGCACCTGCTAAGCTACCTTGTCCCATACTGAATTATAACAACCAAATGATACCACAGACCATACACCTCCTCACATAAGCACCCCTTATGCTGTGAAAGCTTCATAAGGGTTGAACTAAAAGACAGCTTATTGCACTTGGGTGAATTTTATTGCAATATCCACTATATAAAATGGCTTCAGAGCTGTTAGGAGAAGATGCTAGGAAAAAACAGCAATGCAAAATTGGACGAAGAACTTGCCATGTGTACTTAATCTAGATTTTCATGCTGTTCCTACTGCTTTGTTAAGTTTAAAAGATTCATACTGCATTTAACTTGTTCCGAGGAAAACCCGTCTGCCAGACTACCAACTCCCAGCTTTTATTTCAGTGGCCAAGTTCCAGGCACATGCCCTGGTGGGTCCCATTTCGGTACCAGTTTCTGCAGTCGGGCTCCCCCATAGACAGGCAAACCTTCCTTTGGGAGCTGCTGCATTCAGAGGCTGTGTGTGAATCTCTTTCACAGACCAACCAGCTAAGGATGTAGCCAAAGTGAAACACCTGCAGAATATTCTCACCTTTAACACACTATCTGTTTTATTTTCCTAAAACAGTATTTCATCAAGTATTTTCATCATATGTCCCTAATGTTAAAAATTTGTCTTTCTATATGAAAGAAGATTTAGGCATAGACTTTGAGTAAGTAGTATAATCTAATAATAACAACTATAAAATGTAAATGAACTAATGATACTAATTTAGTTTAATTTGGCATATAGTACCAATAAATAAATTACTGTCTTGGGGGATGTATGTGGGTATCTTTTTCTATATATGATTCACCAGAAAACTTGCGTGGGTTTCCTCTTAATTTTTTGACAGATTTTTCTTTACTTTGCAAAGATTTCATGTTAAAAGAGTTATGGGAGTGGGGTATTTATGCTTTTGTTTCAAATAAGATGGAGACATCACTGGTGTGACAGCTTGACTTCTATATGTAGAAAAGCATTTAAAGAAGTGGAAGGCAAATATGAAAACATTCCTGGATTTATTTTTTTTTTTAAGACTGGAGCTTTGCAAAAACATCCCTTAAAAAGATTTTATATCTCCTTTTAATTTATTACAGATTAATGAACTCTATGTTCCTCTTATTGTTAGTGGATTTTAATTACTTTTTCTTTTTCCTTATGGGAAACAACTTTCCAATATAAAGAGAATAGATGGCTTTCATTTGTTCTTTTCAAGGCACATGGCTACCAAAAGAGCACTTTGTAAGCTATTAAGCAGAATAATGCAACCTCTTGTTGCTGTTTGAATCTACAGCATATCTGATTTCCCATTGGTTTGCATGCAAGTCATGCAATCAAGTATCTAAGTATGAATGTCACACAGATTGCAAGTTTATTGAAGGGTCACTACAGTTGTCGGTGGCGACTCGTCATAGGATCCTTAACACTGAGCTGAAAATTTATCTTTTGATTTGAATGTTTCTCACCCTTAAAAACATTATAAGGTCTCAAGAGCATTACTGTTTTTAAATAAACAGTGGTTATGCCTTTCAGTTTATTTAGGCATCAGACCAAGGATCATTGAAGTCAATATGAATTCTTCCACTTACATCAGCGTGCTCTGGGTCATGCCCTTAATAAAGTGTTGTGTTCACTATCCAAACCAGAAGAGATTACAGCATAATAACTGGTGCAGTACAAACCAAAATGGGGTCAACAATAGCCTGAAGTGCTAATTCTACCTCCAGTCAAGCGAGTGGAAGATAACCCACAAGAAAAGTTGGACTGACTGTTGCATTAAAGTTACCTTTCAGCTGACTTAGCCATAGTAAAGATGTTTTGACGTGACCATCTTGCCCACACACTGGTGTTCCTCATGAGACGTTGCGGTGAGCGATAAAATGCCATGTAGAATTTTGGAGTGTGAATGTCCATCATTAAGCAAACACTGGCTCATCTGTCAAGTCAAAAAGGGATCTGAAGGTCTTTTAACCATGCAGGAACAATTATATTTATACTGCAGAAGTTGTGAAGGACATTTTGAAGGTGGTAGTAACAATTAAGAACCATATCAGCAACCATGAAAGTAGGCTTGGAACAGAAAGTTCAGGAGTCTAAAAATTACGAATTCAGGTATTATACTATATAAAAGTTTCATAATAAGGAGAAAGAAGAGAATACATGATATTATACAACATTAATCCATTAGTGTTCAGATGAGAAAATGGAAGGGAAAAAAAAGCAAACCAAACCACAATATTTAACCCTTTCGTATCATTACGTTATAACTGAGCAATCCAGTGGAATTTAAAAAAATATTTTTATACGTAAAAGAGAGGGAAATACCCTAATATTAAAAATATTCCAGGCAATGAATTTGAGATAAAAAATGTGCAATAGAAAAAATAAGTACCTGATTTTAAACCTGGATTTGAAGGTACATTCATCCTTGTGTCTGGAAAGGTTTAGAAAAGCAAAATTTTCTGCATTAAATGAGGCTAATTTTTGATGAATCAGTTCAGGCCCATATTGAATGTCACAAGAGGAATACTCCTAGAGGTGAAAAACATTGTGAGATAGAACACTGCAGTCTGAACTGAGGGTTGGCACAAGTAGTAAAATGGAAAGTCCTTGACAGGTGAGTCTGAAAGTACAAACCCTTTTATTTGCTTTTGTTTGGCAGAAGTATTAACCTTCTGGGAAACCTTAATGATAGTAAATGTTTTTGACTGTGTGATGCTGAATTTTAGCTTTGCAACAAGAAAAAGCACAAGCTACTCATCTGTGACAAAGGTATTCATCTTAAAATTTAGGTTTGTTGAGGTTAATTTTTAAAATACAAGCTTTTCTTCAATTATCAAAAGGGAAGTGAAAGAAATGGATATCATCATGCTAAATTGTTGTCTGCCTTCCAGTTTTGTTCCGTGCTAAGTTATTCCCTTGACAAACAGGATAGAAAGTATTTGTGCTTCAGACATTTTGTGATTAATCAGCCTCTGTGTTTGTGTCTGGGTTAGTAAAAACAGAGCTACTGTGGAAGGGTGGAAATAATCATGCTGGCTTATGCCTGCAGCCAGTGCTTCTACCTCTGCTGGGTACATTTTTTCCAACTTGTATCAAATACTTTATGGAAGATACAGCAGTGATTGAGGAAACAGCTGTTAGATGGTTGTGCAGGCAAAGCCTTTCACACTTTATACAGCTCAATATCAGAGGTGCCTTGGTATTTGTATTAGTGGTTAGCTGTTCATGCTGGGTGCCTGAGATTCATTTTCGATGGTGGCAGATTTTCAAAGGTTTTTGTTACTGCCGGCCCAGGGATGGCGACTGGTGGGGCTGGTGCTCTCACACCTGAGGATCGGGTCCATGGGATTGTTTTAGTTGGCTTTACGGTCCAACTGGCGGAATGGTTTCTTTGAAGAGCCTCTGAACACAATTCAACAGCTACTTGAAATGATTAAAAACCATTGCAGGCCCTTCAAAACAATTTTCATTCACCATGGGCGAAGTGCTCCCTTGCAGTCCCAGCTTTGATAGGAACTGCTTCTCTGATACTGTGCAGATGCACCCAGAGGGGATCTCAGCTCAGGTTTCTGGCAGCTTTTTGTAAAGCTGCAAGGCCCTCATCAGGGCACTGTGTTCATCACCGAGAACATCTAAAGTTCAGACTTACCTAAGAGGAGACGCCAAGTCCACACTTTCCCCCACATGTACAGATTGGGTGGAGAGTGGGGCGAAGTGCTGGTGCTCAAAGTGGAGAGGTGCACACCATGAATACTTGCTCTGTTCCTCAACCCTGTTTATCAGAGAGGAAGGTACTTAACAGCACAGAGGTGAGAAGGGAGTGTTGCTGGTCTGAAAGTCATTGTTATCTGGATTTTTGCATGGGAATAGATGCAGAGAAGAAAACATTCCTCCAAACACAGCCTTATCCACTAGCTTGTTTCATAATTTCCTTCATACAGTCAATTTGCATTCGTTACAAGCGGTGTCTCACTTCTGTTTTACTCTGTCAAGGGGAAATGGAAGTAAATGGCTCATTTTCTTGTATGTCTTTGTCACCTTTCACACTTCATAAGAAACAAAAGATTTTCTTCTAAAGATGGTCTTGAATACAGCCATTTACATGGTTTAGAACAGGAGAAGCAGACTTTTTTGACCATTGCCTGAAATTCTGCATTCTGAAATGCAGCTTTATGGTGTATGCTCTTACTTATGTGCACAAGTGATGATGTGCTCAGGTAAAGTTGCTCAGTTTGCCCAGGCAAATGCTACACCATGAGCAAATGCCATCATTTGTAAAGGTCATGCATACAAAAACAAAGCAAAAGGTCATCAGGAAATAGCCATGATGATTTATTCCTTATTCTAAATATTAACATAATAATGTAAAATGCTTGCTCAGTTTTCTTGAATACTTGCAAAAAAGGTACATCCACATGTAGGACAATTCAGCAGAAAGGAGGTTCTTTAGTCTAAGGATAAGTAATGAAAAATTGTAACAGTTCCTGGTCACTGTAGATAAGGAGAGACTTGCACTGGTTTACAACATTGTTGTTTGCAACAGCAAGGTTGTTACTTGTGGTCTGGTTCACAGTGCAGCTTGTTCATCAGCTAGTACCAGCATGGCCAAGAGAACTGGTTTGCAGTGCTGGAGGGTGCTAGGAGAGCCGAGGACTCCTGCCGCCACCCTGGCTGCTGGGCAGCCTGGACAGCTGTTTGTTTCATGAACTTGAAATCCATGTGATTAGCACTTTATCAACCAAATTCTCAGATTCCATAGCTTTCACCAGGGCATCCTCCTGCCTTTTCTGTTCAGTCTTTCCCCTGGCTGTTGAACTGTGGGTGAAATAAAATAGCAGGCAACCCTTCTGGAGATAGGAGGAGTTGTGTCAGTCCTCCTCCACTGCCCTTCAGCCTGTAGCTGGTGCCGTTGTGGTCCTGCAGCTTTTATCTCCTTGTAATAGCAAAAATGCATCCTAATGGGTGATCAGTTGTGTTGTTGGATGGGTGCTAAATCCCACTTCCCTTTTCCCTCCCCATCCCCACAGCACTCACTAGCATTTGTCTCTAAGGGCACTAGTTATATCTTTATACACTCTCCTTTATTCATTTTAATCTAATCTAACTCCCTTACATCATCCTCCTCTCTTCCTGCCAGGAAGCTGTGCTGAGGAGAACTCCCCTGCTCCCCTGGGGGGATATCTTGTGCTGTTGAAGGCCCCGTTTTACATTTTGTGGAATGCAGATGGTCTAGACGCAAATTGCATTTTTGTCTCAACATAAAGCACCACATTTTTAACACATACCTCCAATAAATACAGCAAGAGGAGAACCAGTTAGAAATGGTTCCTTAAGGCAAGTATTCCAGTTGTCTTAGAGTTCTATAGTGCCTCAGTATGGCATGTTTGTGTCCCCCTCATGAACATGGCTTTTCGGATATGGGGTTGCGCTAAAGCAATACCACAGTACTGTTGATGTGCTAGCTTAAATCCTTGCTGTATTTTTTCATACTTTATTCTTTTTAAGTAGCTGTTGATTATGCTGCTCCACAAGGGACTGTTGCTGCAACATGGTAGTTGGACTGCGTTGTTCGTGTATCATACCTAGCCACGTTTATTTAAGTGACTACACAGCTTAGTCTCTGTTTGCAATTCTTTTATAGATTATTTTACCCATAAATTGTGCTAATCTCTGGATGAAATGTGAAATGAAATTTTAAAACAGCAAGCAGGTTTTATTTTTAATCAGTTATGCATGTGCTTATTGTTTTTAAAAACTGAATTCAAAAGCATTTTGATAAATTTAAATGCAAGTTTTTTCCAGTTAATAATAGAACTGACAGATCATACTGTCTTAACAGCTTCACTTGAGTAGACCTCATCCGTTGCTATCTAGTTTTAATCCATAAATTGGAAATTGGTTCTCTGTATCTAACAACCAAAGGTTTTCTCAGCTTTGAGTGAACTAGCCTTTGAATTGGGCTAGATGAATAAACTCACTTAAATAAAGTGTTCCCCCTGCACCTGCAGAAGAAGCTGCAGCTGCCAAAAGATGAATACTTCAAAAAACTTGGATCCCTCGGATTTAGCCAGTGATTTCTGCCAGTGCAGTACTTTGATGTTATTTGAAAGTTCAGCACCAAATGCATGGTAATGAGGATTAATAAGTAAGTATAGCCCTTAAAAAAAACAACCACCACCACCCACTGAAACATAATCTCAATTTTGAAAGTTAATCAGCAAAAAAATCCACTTTAAATAAAACTGTTGGTGGAGGCAGTTGTTAATACCTGTTTGTTTATTCACCCTCTCGTCTCTGAAACCAGAACAGACTTTCTGTATAACTCTGCCAGTGCAGGTGATGGAGGTCAGATGCCAGCAGAGAAAGCTATTTGTTTCAAAGAAAAAAAGGTAAACCATGGAGGGAAGCATCATTTCACTATATCATTAGGGATGGAGGGTGTTCATGGAAGAATTTCAGAAAGCAGCTGAGTTACAGTTGTATGTACCCCACTGAAAACAATTACTTCGACAAAGAAACAGATGTGGCCAAAGAGTGAAGTGCTGAAGAGAGAAGTATAAAGGCAGGAGAAGATTGCTGTTGAGCCCTGTAAGCACAGGCAGGAAACCTCTGGCATACAGGATAGGGTAGTGCCTGGGGCCAGGGATTCCAGGAGGCAGCAATGAGCTATGCAGGAACTCACATGGGTTTTTAACAGCACTGTAGATAAATTCCTGCTTTTCTTGGTGGCAGGAGGGTAGCCATCATGGACCTGGATCTTCAGTAATGGCTTGGTGGGTCTTCTCACATCATGGGAGAGGAGGAGGGAGCTGCTCAAGACATCGTCCTCTTCACTTTATTCTGCTTGAAAACCTGCAAAGATCATAATAATTTTCAGAAAAATCTTACACCATTAGAAAACAAGTTTCAGAACTTCATTGTGCAGGAATGTCCTGTATCCAGTGAAGTGAAAATGACATCCGGTTAGGTTTTGTGTAAGTTAGCTGGATGTTTTCAGCCTGAACAGCAGTTGCCAGAAAAATGAATTTAATATTATTTAATTATTAAAGTTATTTTGCATAAATTGAGATTGGCATTTACAGATTAAATCATCCTTCTCTTCATTATGTCCAGCTTGTCATAAATTCATAGGAAAGGTAGTGAAATGAAACAATGGGAAGTGAGTAGTTGGAAGATCGTATGAGGAACCAGGGTTATCTGGAAAAGTTTGGAAGACATAGGAAAAAAACCCCTAAGAAGTATAAACCTTAAGTTTTTGTATAAAGAATTTTGTTCAGAGTTCCTATTTGCCTGTAATATGGGGATGCTGAAATTAAAATTGCAGACAGTATAAATGCTGTCAATGGAGATAACATTTCAGGTATAGCTTTTGTCTTCATTTTCTAGCATGAACCCAGGAGATACGCACAGTTGCATGGTACACCTACAGACTTTAACATACCTCCATGAAGGTGTGTACCCTGGAAAGTCTGCTCATGCCAGGAAGAGATGATTCTGCAAAGGCAGGATCTAATGTTAAGTTCCTTTTTGATGCTCTTGCCTGAGCAGACTTTGCAGGATAGCGACACAAACAGCCATGTTGCAGGGAACCCATGCTGGTATTTCAGATAGTCAGGTGTCACATTTTTAAAGGTAGCGCCCTTTCAAAAGGAAAAAACCCCTCAAATACCAGAATAAAATAAAAAAGAGTTAAATTATATCAGAGCTATAGATGAAATATAGTCTATTAGTAGTGATGATGTGGTAGAAATAGAAATGAAAGTGCCATATTTCACAGTTGGACACTTCAAAGGATACTCCTCTCCCAGAAATCCTCTGATGTGCTTCATGTCACAGGTCACCTAAACAGTATTCACAAACCTCCTTGCTGGAGCCCTCATTCAGGATTTAAGATGTCGGAACTTTTCTTGACATCAGAAGTTCAAGTGCATCAATATTTCACTGAAAATGTTACATCGGAGTTATTTTTTATGTAGACTCATGTTTATGAATATGTCTCCTCAAGACCGATGTGAACTTGCCTGGAGAGGGGGAAGAGTTTTCTCCTGACAGCTGTGTGATGAGGTTAGACAGTGTCTGGTAGTTAGCTGGGTGCTACTCCAAATGTGCTGGAAAAGGTGAGGACCAAAGCAGGAGTCAAAAAGCTTGGCTTAACCATTGGCTGATGTGTCACTGAGAAACTGGTGTGGGCTGTGGGTCCCTGTTACATCTGAATGTAAATATTAATGTTCTCCTCCGAAGTGCTTTGCCACCTTGAAGGGTAGAATGCAACAATAGTAATTGCTGCTATAATTTTGAGCGTGGGCTGGACTCAGATGAAAAGTCTCGCTTTTGGCACCAAACTCCTTCTGGGAGGCTGGCATTTACCGTGCAGTGCTCGGGCAGTGATGGATTCTGCTGTCTCAGGCAGGCATGGTCCTTGACTAACTCTAGGCCACCTTCCCAAATCCTCCAAGTCATGAGGGTTTGGGAATTTTGTACTGATCAGGCAGTTGCTAGGTGCTTCAGTTAGTTGGGTCCTATCTTCTGCTCTTTCACAGAGTAACCTTACTTTTTACTCTCTCTCTTTACTGCAAGCAAATGACGGCATAAGCTGATTACTGCAAGTCCCCATGCAGTTTCTTGCAAACACCTGCAGCAGGAAAGCTGCTCTATGAAACCTGGTGTTTGGCACATTTGCAGACATTTGAAGACTTTTTTCAGGCTTTTCTTTCTGTTTTGTTTTTATAGGAAAGGAGAGAATATTCTACAGCACCAAGGTGAAGTTCCTAAGGTTATAGCTGAAATAAACCATCTGAAATACAGCTGAAATAAAACTAGCTGAGATTTTACTCTTGCTGAAGTAGGAATGCCTGGTTGCTTTGTCCATGAATGATTTGAAGGAAGAAGGATATTTTTTCAAATCTGTTTAAGATGCCTCTTCAGTTCTCCCTGTCCTTCATTTCAATAGGTTTTCAGAGGCTTTCACACCAGAACTACACAGGGCTCTATTTCAAGTGCGCTGTAAAGAGCTGATAATATAGCCTCTGTGGCTGGGGCACAGAATCTTCCTTATATAGCTTTTCTGAACAGGATACGCTTGTTCTGAAACAGATCTTGCGTTGTTTATTCCCGATAACCATTCTCAAGTCAATATAAATGACACTTCCAGATAACTTTCTTCCTCCCTGATAACAATCTGGTAGTTTATACTACTTTCCAGAAGTGTATATTTCTGTTTAGTTTTTTAGGGTGCATTTAGTATTTAGTATAGCCAAAGTAGTAATTCTTTCAGTATCTGCCAGCTAGATCGGTTTTGAGAAGAGTCTCTTCAAAGCAATATCTGTTTAGAACTGACTTATTTATGTGCAGTTTCTGTTCCACAACAAAGCTGTCAAAGAAATGGAGCATCAGTTCCTGGTGCCTGAGAAAGAGGCCTGAGAAAGGTCTCAGAAAACAGGTATGATTTAGAAAGCCATTTGCGAGAACTCTGTGTTCTGAATAGCTGTGTACTTGTGCACTTTTCAGATGTTATTTTTAAGGCTTTGCTTTTTGAATGAAGCACTGACGGACGTGGAAGCGACAGTGGGTCATGCTGAAAGGGAAGTGATTGGCATCCAGGGAGGTCACTGGCGAAGCTCTTCAATGATGGTGTCCAGGACAGTTGTACGGTCCCGTAAATGGCTTTAGCATATTAGGGATGTGCTTATGTAGGTTGCTGGTGACCCAAAGTTCTCAGTAGGTGGGCTGAATATGCAGAAAGAAACTGGAAGATGTCAAAGCCTAATAGAAATGGGGCAGAATTTGAATATTTGAAAACAAAATTAAATGCAGACATTCTCATCTGGGTATGCCTTTATGATACATAGAAATACTCTGATCATTTTTAGGTCTTTTAGGTAAATGGTTTAAAATACTACTTAGAATACAGATACAGAGGTAGGTTTGCTTTTTCTCCCCAGCAAAGTAGATCATTCTCTTACCTCCCATTTTTGTTTATCAAAGCTTTCCATTTAAATCAATGGACACATATGGGTATTCCTGAAGGATTTTTGTTTAGTTACAGCTACCTCTTTCCTAGGTAGCAGAGAAGTCTTCTACATGCATTTTTTGACATGGGGTAATCTCCATGAGAGCTTTTACATTAAAAGATTTCTTTCCAGATACCTGTAATTTAATTTATTATGAAGTTTTGAATGGTAATTGTTGATGTGTTCATCAACAGAGTCTAAATCGGTTTCAAACAGGCGATGGTGAGCTTCCCATATCCTCTTCTCATTCCCTGGAAATTCAGAGATAGCTCTATGCCCTCTGCCCAAGGCACAGAGAAGAACAACTCCAGGAGTCCTCTCATCACTTTTGGGCTTAGACCCCATCTAAGGAATTCATGCTTCCCAGCCCTGCTTGCATCATGGCGCTGGAAGATGCAGCATGATCCAAGTTTGTGCTTCAGTTAATCCTGCCTGATAAGTCCCCCATTTGAATGTTTCTGCTCAACAAGATTTCTAAACAGCACAGTGTTGGTAATGTAACTGTCATAAAAACTTGTCTAGATCTGCAGTAGGTATGGCCAAAGGCAGGGGTAACTGCAGAGGATGACTTCATTTTCCAAACTATTCAAGCAAAACCTATCCGCTTGAGCTGTGTATACATTCCTCAATTTGTCTTGCCCTCCAAGTAAAGTTGCTTGAGTGACATTACTGTCATAGGAGAAGAAATGAGTAGAATCATAGAATCACAGAATGATTTGGCTAAGAAGGGACCTTAAAGCTCATCTAGTTCCAACCCCCTGCCCTAGGCAGGGACACCTTCCCCTAGACCAGGTTGCTCAAAGCCCCGTCCAGCCTGGCCTTGAACACTGCCAGGGATGGGGCAGCCACAGCTTCTCCAGGCAACCTATGCCAGCGCCTCAGTACCCTCATAGTGAAGAACTTCTTCCTTATATCCAGTCTAAATCTACCCTCTTTTAGTTTAAACTGAGTAGCAGCTTTCAGCTTTTCTAAACACCCGCACCTCTTTCCTGCAGGAAAAAAGGTGGTTACTCTTAGCTCATTTCAAACACTTGCGAGGATTTTCCTTATAAAACCCTGCTCCGCTCTCCTCCCCTCAATTATTACTTTATTAAAATAATGCATTTGAGCAATTCAAAGCTTTTACTAATTGATGTTTACCAAACATTACTGTCAAATATTCTCTTTGAGAAAATTTTGAATCAAGATGAGAAGGGGATCCTGGTTTGTGTCACTAACAAAATTCTTGTATTTTTCAAATCTTCATTACAAATGTAGTAAAAAACTTTACTTTTTTAAGGTAGTCAGAATCAGGATCTACTTTAATATGGGAACAGTCCCTATCAGTGCATACAGATTCTCCTCTTTATGTCTTGCTTTCAAATAAAAAGGCAAATTAAGTCTTTTTAGTCTTTACATCATTACATGGCAGGAATATATAGATTCAACCAATTATTGATAGTACTTTAGCAATAGCTTGAAGTCCTCATTGTAATGCTCAAAAACAACTCCAAAAGATGTTGTTCAGAGTGGTTATAAAGTGAGATGAAGCAAATTAATTAGTCTGCAGAATTGTTGCAAAGTCTGCCAAGCATGCTCTATCCACTTTGATCTTCTGGCTCCAGCAGGGATGGTGTGGCTCAGCCTCCCTTTAAGAATGGATGCTTGGAGTCTGCCTGACTGCCAAGATCTGTGTAATTGAGACTTCCCTTCTTAATGACTTAATAAATTGAAGACTTATCAAGTATGATGTGGAGAAGACCAAGAGAATAAGCTGGGGTAATAGGAAGGAGTTTCAGCACTTAAGGTGCCATCCTCTTCTCTTTCCCGTTGAAGCAGTAGTTGTACAGCAGTAACTATGCAGTGCATTTACGTTGTGCATGCAGAATAGGCCTGGTTTATCCCCAACACATCAGACTCTATATAGATAAGCTGCACAGCACATGTTGCTGTATAGACTGGTGCGTAGCTGAGATTTCTTTTGCTGAAATATGTGAGCCATGTGTGCACGTGCCTGGATTACGTGCAGTGACTGTGCAACATCATCTGGCCTGGTCTGCTTGAACCATCCATCCAGTGTGATGATCCTGTGCCATACAAACTGGGTTTATTACACACTGGAGTAAGAAAAGGGAATGACTCCCTTCTGCACATCAAAGAAATGAGAGCTGGGAACCCCAAGACTGAAAGATTTAGAAAGTATAGGTCTTTGGCATTTTCCCCCTCAAACTAATTTTGTCTAGGGTTATAGCTAGACTTGGCTACACATCTATCTTTAAATTTCTGTAAGGAAGCATAGCTGTTGTAAATATGATCATCTTTAAAGCTTCCATTTAATGAATAATTCCATAAATCTACAGTATTTTTAAACTGAACCTCCACATATTTAACTTCTAAGGGCACTGAAATAGAGGCTTTGCAAAGCGGCGTTTAAAATGTAGCTGTTAGAATTGTGAGCAGCTGTGTATGGGAATCACACAATGCACATAATGTACTGTGACAGCAGGGGAGGTGGTTTTGCAGAGAAATGATGCATTTTTATCAAGGTCACTTTAGACACTGCTGTGCAAATCAGCCCTCAAAATCATAAGACAGAAGAAATGAATATTTTTATGAACTCAGAAGTTAATAATAAGAGTGGCTGCAGTAACATTTACGTGAGCAAGAATTAAAGATCAAAAAAGCGTTTTCATGTGAAAGAGGTATAGTTTCTGAATAATCTGTAATAGAATTTAAACCCGTTTGAAGCTCAGATGGGGGGGGTGTTTGATCTGACACAACTCATAGCTTTCAGTGTGGTTAAAACTTTCATTCAGATGCAGGTATTTCTTTTCTTTAATTCTATAACCACAGAAAATATTCATCCATTTTCTTTCTGCTTTAAAAAAAGACATATTTCAGCTTTATGAAGTAGATATTCTCCGCAGAATGGGCGCTGATGAGAACCATGCGCAGAACAGGAAGTTCAGAAGACAGGGGATGGCAGCCGAGAGCGGCTCCATCTGCTCTGGAAACTCATTGCTGTACAGCGGAGGCCAAAACAACTGACAAGACAAAGTCATTATTTATGGAAGGACTCTGAACTCTGGCCATTAGTCAAGCTGGCTCAAGTAGTCTGCTGCTGGACCTGATGAGCTAGCAAGTATCTAGCATAGATTGGTGCTCTAATAAATGTCAGATATAGAGGCGTTACTGAAACAAATTGCTAGAATATTAGGAGAAAAGGGAAATGTACATCGAACAGTGAAAGACCCTAATTACCAGCTTCACTCATAAAGACTGGAGAGCATCAGAACACCTTATTTTCAGAAGAAAAGAGAGGTGGGAGGGAGCAGTGTGATGTTCTAGCCCTGAAGCTGGTGGCAGAACCCTCACTGACTGATAAGGAGGTGGGGTTTCACCTGCTGTGTGCAGTGTTTCAGTGCACTTCTCCATCCTTCCCTTCATCCTACAGGAGCCAGGATGGCTCATGTGTTTGTGAAATAGTTTCCACATTGCCTGTTCAGTAGAAGTTCCAGTCCCCAGACCAATGTAAACATTCCTTGTTCTCTTCAAAACTGTGCATCAGCAAGGACTAACAATATCTTTTAGACTAATAAAAAATAATTGGGATGATGCTGTGCTTTTTTTATGCTGGCTTCTGTTGAAAACTGGAAGTTAGAAAAAAAAAAGCTGAAAAAAAGTGTGGATAATCTCATAGCTAAGTCAGGTTGGGTGCATTTTTTTGTCTGTTGTTTGTGGGTGTTCTAAATCTTGTTGTCATTCTCAAATACATGAATTATAGCCTGTCAAAAGATTAACAGAAGGAAGACTTCTTTCCATAACTGGATAGTGTGCACGCTATGTACAGTCATCAACTAGAAATTCATGTACCTTCCTGCTCAATTGCTCCACTACCTGACTTCAATAGCAATGAGTAATGTGATGTCTTCAAAAAGTGTCATGATTCTCTGGTTAGTTACAGGCATTTTTCCTGTTGCAAAAATATTCTCTAAACATAGGCACTTCTAAAGAAATACTAAACCCAAACCTCCTAGTAGGAAGCCTGTCTAGATTCATTGCTTGGCTGCATGACACACAGCAAGAAAGGGAGCCCACATGTTCCTGTCTGGAAAGTGATCAGTTACATTATTCTAAGCATTAAAATGTGTCCGTATGTGTGCATCTGTACACACAGAGACACGCATACTTCAGATCATGCTGATAATGACATTTCCAGTCTCAAAAGAAAAATAGATTGTGTACGAAATCCTTTATTTATCAGGCATAGAATTTCATTGTGGTCTACCCCTTTGACTTTAAAAATGCTCTTTATTATGATGGCAAGAGCAGTCTTAGAGCAGTTAACTGATCCTGTATATAACCTCTCATTTAGTCTGTTAGTGTATGAAGAAAAGGAGTGCAATAATCTTCTACTTTATTTACCGTATTTTATTTGGTGTAAGGGCAGGTTATGTATATCTGTAGTTCTGTATGAAATATCTGTCAGAGTCCTGTACATATTCTGTATACATTGGATATTGAGACAGATGAGAGTCTCACAGTGAGTTATAGTCATACAACACGGTCATTTATCACATGCTTGCGGCAGTCTCACCTGCATGCTGGCCATTAATCTGTTCTCCAAGAGCATCTAACGTTACTGTCCCCAGGCAATTTTACAGTTTCCCTGCATAGAAAGACAAAAAACTTAACCCTGCTACAAAACTTTTCATCCTGTCAAAGGTGGAACGTGCTCCAATGAGATCTAAAATGAGCAAGGTTCAATCTAGAACTAGTGATGAAGTTGTGCATGCCTCATCCCTGGAAGTGTTCAAGGCCAAGTTGGATGGGTCTTTCAGCAACCTGATCTGGCTGAAAATGTCCCTGCTCATGGAAGGAAGGGTTGGACTAGATGATCTTTGAAGGTCACTTCCAGCCCAAACCATTCTATGGTTCTGTGAAGCAGGACATTAATAATGTGGGTGATTCTGGAGAGCTAGTACTACAACCCTCAGTAAGGGGGGTACAGCCATATTTTTGCTGACCTAGAAAAGGCATTCATCACAGGCATTTCAGACTGTACAAAGGTGGAAGGTTGGGAAGGAATTAAGCCATCTTTCAGGCATTAAGTTCTGAAACTACCACCTTGAGTAAGGACTGTAGAAGATGAGGAAGCAGCTGAAATAATACGCACGGTCTGCAGCTATTTAGGTGGAACTGGAACAAGGTTTTGGGACCTCCCAGGGTATTTCTAGTGGCAGTAATAGTGGTAACAGCACCAAATCTGTGTGGGGTTTTGTCCCTCTGTCAGAAGGCAGCGTAGTGGGACCCTTCTAGGACAAAGTGTAGAATGGACCATGAAGCCAAGGTAGAAGCACAGATCCATGCTGGATCATGCATTCCCTGCACTATTCCTATCACAATGTTCCTTACTGTCAGCTTAAAAACAGCTCCTTTGTGGGCTCTGAGCATTAGGTCTGATCTGATGGTGAGCCTTCTGCAAATAGCAGAACTGTGCAGCAGTGGCTTTACTCTGTTGCACCATGCGTTTTGGAACAGTGTTCATGGTCATGAAATTGATGTACATCTTTCTGCCTGTCTCCATTAGGAATTTATTCTTGTCAGTAACAAAAGGCATTTATTTTGCCAGCAAATCAATTTATTTTTCCTTCACATAATTGTAATTTTCAGTGCAGAATACAAGTCTTGGTTTTGGGAAGGGCTGAAGGGTCATGTAGTTTATGCACTCATTTGACAAATGAGCAGCCAGTTCCTAAGTTCTGCACTACAAAGGTTATTGTGGATTTTATTGCATTTGATACTCATTATGCTATACATGATCTGTTCTTTCCATGAGGAATCCTGCAGATGTAAAGGCTCACATTATGGTTCATTTAATTAGAAATAAAGTGTCAAGAAATTTGGCACCTTTTTTATTCTTTGTTCAAATAACTAATGTTAAACACATGGGCACCAATTAACTCCTGGAGCAATTTAACTGATGTGAATAGCATTACAGCAGGGGTCATTTAGCCTATGAAATGAATTTCAAATTTGGTTTTTTATTAACTTCTCTAACTAGCATTGCCATCTAAAATTCTGTGGTAAAGGAGGAATAGCCCGAGATGTGGGAAAAGTATCATCAGCCATACTGACAAGTCATTTGCTAGGCGATATTCTGGATGTTGGTAGTTTGCTTAGGGGCTTGCATTGGAGAGAAGAGAGAGTGTTTTTACTAATCCCTCTTTTTGTGTTTCGGGGAGAGTGACAACTTTGCAGATTACTGAAGATCCTCTTCTCCAACCAGAATTCACTCATGTTCTTGCAAATTGCCAACTAAAGTAGCTTGTTGCTGCAAGTTAGTGGCAGTAATGATTGCAGAATTGGCCTCTTAAGTTACAATATTGTCAAAGAAGCTGTTACAAATAGCAATAAGATCATTAAAATGTTTTCATTGGGATTTGCTTTGAGAAATAGCCATTTCACACGCCTTTGCTGCAAGTGTTGATTTGTATGTGTGTCCATACTCATTTCCAAGGTGCAAAATTAGCAAATGACTTGTGAAATGAATCAGTAAAACTATTGTGCTCTGTGAAGAAGTGAATAAACCAGCTATTTTAACCCCAACCGAGGCTTCCCCTCTCCTGGGCTTCCTAGCGGATCCTTTTGAGATATATCTGTTCACAAAATAAAGCCACTTTTTATGCTTTTTAGTACTTGCTGACTATTTGCCAAGGATTTCTATGAAGTATCTGTGAATATAGCCTGAGACTACACGACACTGCTTCCCCTGTTTCCTGTGCTGAATGGCCAGCCCCAGTGATAAACTGTAACACTACTCAAGGTAGGAAGGGTGAGCTGCCAGAAACTATTTATCACTTGACTGGCTTTGTACCATGCACATCCGTCTGAAGTTATGTTGAGGTTATAAGAGGAGTTTTCTTTTCGTTCTGGCTTTGCCAGTGATAGTATCTTGCATAAAGACGAACACAGAAGTTCAGTGTTCGGCCCTTAGATGTTCCCATGACATTAAAAGAAGATGGAAATGATATAAATTTTTACTCAAAACACCTTCAGTTTCTGACAGCTAGTGCTGTAATGTTAATCTGCCATTAACTTCAGTAATGTGGATACTTTTTTCTAATGGATGATGTTTTACGTACTAATATATAAGGTCGGGTCTCAGCTCAAATTTTTGTCCTCTTTGGTTATTTTAAGAGTTTTAAAAATACTACCATCTTCTGTCCTTTCATTCTATTTGATGTTGCTGTTACGGATTTCAAAAGTTACTTCTTTTTTTGTCTGTACAACCCCATTTTAGAGATGGTAGCTATTCTAAGCTTAAAGTAAAACTTGTGTGATATTCTAAGTAAAGCTGGGGTAATTCTGTGGAGTTCAACTCTTTATAAACCCATAAATCCATACGAAGTTAATCTTAAATGTTTCCCACAGGGGAATGAGAGTTTAAGTTTTTATTCAGTGTCAAGTACCGTGCATCCCATGGTAACCGTGATGTAAAGTGAAAGCATCATCAACAAACTCAGCAGACACTCGGCAAACTAGCACCTCTCATTTTAGCACATCCAAAGCAGACGTGCATCTTCATTATCAGTGCTAGCTGTGTTTTGATGTTAATAGTTCTGCTATTAGATGTTGCTCAGATGTTGCTTCACCTGAGAAAAAACTGAATCAAAGAAAGAACATATTCGACTTGTAGAAGATGGTACTTGAGATGCAGTTATTGTGATAGCAGGTGGCTGATGCTCTTATGCATCTTCAAATAATTCACTAATTGTAGTGCTTGTAAAATGTGTCTTTATTAGAGGTACTCCAGTGATTGTATCATTGTTTTACAGCTTCCATTTCTACTGACTGCAGTTCGCTCAAGTTTTTAAGCTGTTATTTTTTAACAGTTGGCTCATACCGATAGGAATATTGGCTGCCTGTCTCATCAGTTCAAGTGGGGCAGGGTGTTCAAGTCGGCCACCCCACGTCTGGAGGCAAGGAGCCTGAGAGCAGAGCACACCGCTCGGGAACAATTACATGCTGGGTGACCTCCCAGCCCTTCCACACAAAGCATCCCCTTTCCCATGCTTTCTCCAGAACTTGGCAATGGCAGAGAGCTAAATGGATGAGAGGGTGTGATAGGAGAGGCTGAGTTGGTGATGAAGGGAGACAAGGAAGGCTTTTTTTTGTAGATGTTGGGAAGAGTGTATATGCAAGAAGCTTTTGTGAATATTTTGCATATGAGCCCAGAGGTTTAAGTGGAGCATATTCTAAATTAATCAAAATATACAATTGCAGCAAACTTTTTTATGTAGTCAGAATTCCATCATGTCAACAAAAATCACTGACTTTAAATTTATGGCAGCAGCAAACTTACATACGTTCACAATTTTCTGACCATGTCAAAAATGCTTCATATATCTCTAGAAAAATGTTAGTGCAATAACTACATTTTGGTTTTATACCAAAATACAAAAATGCATGATACAAATGCCATGAAGGGAAACAACTGATTGCTACTCCATGATGTAGAGACTGACTGACTACACAACACCCTTAAGTAATTAAATTGCTTTAACCACAGATAGCTAGGCCAAATTCCTTCACACGATTCCCGACCCCCACCCAGGATTTTTCATTTCATTTCACTTGATATTGACCTTGCTGTAAGCTAAAAAAGCATAGATAATATTTCAAACCCAACTCATAGTTTTGGTTTTGCTTTATGAAAGAGTTGGTTTTAGTCCATTATTATAAGGTTTGTGCTTAAAGAACTTCAAAAAGGTTAGTTACTTTCAGTACTTTGATGTGTTTGGGGCTTTCTCTCATAAAGAAATGGTGGTATTAAAGCTACTCAAGTAAAGGAGACATTTTCTGATAAAAATCCAGTTCTCATGATTTGCTGCCTGGTTTTACCGTGCATTCCCTTCATCCTTTTGAATTTTGCTCTTACAAGGAAGGGTAGCTAAATAAATACAGTAGCACAGAAGCAAATGGAAACCATCTGTTGTTCTTATTCAGGAATTTAGTGAGTCAGGTTTTATGGACATCTGAACTCAGCGATTTTACATATTTGTAGAATTTTCTGTAGTTTAAAATTATTATTGTAACACATGTCATAAAAGGGAATACTGTAAGAAGTGCTGAAAGTGTGTTTGTGCTTTGGAAATGCCAAAGCCAAACAGGGATGAAAGGAAAGTTGTGCTTTTGGTTTTGTTCTCTTTATAATGGAAACAATTCAGAAGCCCAAGGAAATAAGGAGAGCATACCGAACCAAAGCATGGCTTAGCCTGTGTCTGGCCAGTACAAGGAAATGAAAGACCTGCTATTTTCAGAGCACTCCTTCCCTGATAAACCATCCTGTTCTCCAGCAACTGGAGCTGTAAAAGATTTGTTGAGCTAGTGGTGGATCTTGTAATGACAGTAGCGGTGTAATGGATATTCTGTGATTTATAATCAGCAAGACTAGATGAAATGTGTGGGAGCACAGATTTTTTTACAGGAAATGGGTGAGTACTGTAGCTTAAAGAGAAGGTCACCATAATATAGCAACTTTTAAAACTATGTGTTAAGAAAGTGGTTTTACCTGAAATATTAAGAATGCCTTTCTCCATATTTTGTCAAGTTGAAAATGGCTTCTTACACTAGTATGGCCTATTTTGTGTATCAGTGATGTCATCGTGAAGGTTCTTTTGCTGTCTCTCACTCCCTCAGACCATGAGCTCATCTTCTTTCACAGCTTCCTCCTTCTCTGCATTGAGAGCCCCTTCAAAACTTTATTCTGTACAAGTCTGGTATTTGAGACATATGTAAGTATCACCATATTACCAGAGCTGGATGTCATTACTTTCCTAACTCACCTAATGTTCCCACATTTGTATCTCCCTTTGCTGAGCACTACTGCAAAATGTTCATTAATTCAATACCTGTTACGTCATCTTTATTTTGCTAGCCTTAAAGACCTTTACTCCCACTTGTCTTCCCCGCCTCTAAATTGCTAAAAGTGGGAATAAATGAATTCATTCATGTACCAAAATACAGTTCTTCTTAGAGCTTATATAAATCCTTTCTTGAAAGCTAAGCATCTCTTTCCCACGAAGTGCCAATGTGTGTTTTCTTGCAGTCACAGCACCAGTGATGTGATGTTACAAGTGCTGATTTGGTAAAAAGAGCCTACAGCTTCTGTGTCTTGAGCAGGTAAAGTTTGCAAACTGTGTGAAAGTCCAACCCCTTTAAAGATACTTTTTGGCTCCAAGTGCTAGGCATCCAAACTGTATTAAAATGCTACCTGCTGGGCACCAAAAGCTTACAAAATTCAAGTTAGTCAGTCCTCCCACCTTTAAAGTGTATGTTGAAAAAAGTTGAGACTGAAACTAATGTCAACTATCAGAAAATACTTTGTGCTAACAAAATAAACAACTAAAGCATGCAGATATTTCAGTCTGAAAAAGGCAGTGCGGGCAATGAGGTTAACAACTGATCATTACGGCAGAAAACACCTTGTTTGTTGGCAGATGTTAGGTTGCAGCCGTTCCTCTCCCCTGGAAAGACTTAGTGGCCCGGAAGGCTTTGTGTACTTTAAAACATGGAAAATTAGGTATACGCTAACCCACTGTGTTGTTTTGAGCACTGGAATACTAACATCTACTGATACGGTGAATGCCAGCGCTATTTTCTGTGCCTGATTGACTACATGGGGAGCAGCACCTGTTCAGTGAGGCCCACCCATAAAAAGGACGCATATTTTCTGTGGTTTTGCTTGTACATGCTTGTTATTGGCTTTGGCATGCATGTTGTTATGGTTTTGGCAAGAATATGAAAAAGGCATTTTGTTCTGAAAATCCCTAAAAGAAAGAGCGGGGAGGAAGAAACAGTGTTTTTGTAATTAGTCCAGAGTGAATTGGGAATCTATCCCTCTCTGTCTCCCACCTGTGCTGTCTCAGATCCTCTGCCCTTCAAGGTCAGTTGAGTCAGGTCAGAGCAATTCAGAGGACCTGTGTGCTTTGTAGTTTGAACATCCTGTTAGTTTCAGCTTTTTCTGTTAGATCTTCAGTATCTCGTTTTATGTCCCTGCAATGGCTCTGGCAATTTGTATCACCTGAAAAGTCTTGCTTACAGTAGGGTTGGCAGCTGTGCTCCAAGTAGCTAGGTTCATTTGTCCATGCAGACTTTATTGTCTCTTACATGCTTTCTCAACTTCCAGCCTGGTCCCACTTCAAGATTTACAGATAGTGAAAATGTTTATTCCCCCTTCAGGATACTTAGATTTTAAAAAACATTTCTGTATTGTTTTTGCTTTGTTACATAGAAAGCTGGGGCACAAAGTCTACCATTAGAACTAGTTATGCTACTCTGTGCTCTGTGTTTACAGATATAATTAGACTGAAAATAGAAAGGCTACTGCTTTGCTCACCTACTAGAATGACAACAGCAATAGGTAGCTTCTGATCTTGGGGCTTGACTTCTAGACAGCTTTGGTTAAGTCCCAATGTACGTGCTGTTGATGCTGTGTAAGTACTAAGTAATGATGATGAGCTTTCAAGTAAAGACCGCAATTTCCATTTGTCTTTGGAGCTGTCACCACAGTATCTGAATGCATTGACACTGTTAACCTCTCAGGTGGACAAATATGTCAATCTGGAACAACTGCCAAATTCTTAACAGGAATAAACTGGTGTAGCTTCATGTAGCTATTGAGCATCTGTGTTGTTTTAATCCAGCTGAGAATTTATCCCATAATTTTGGTTACTTCTGTGGGTCTGTGCATGGTCACCATCCCTAGAGAACACTGCCATCTACCATGAGCTAAAAAACACTTTCAGCTCCTTCTTATCTCAGTTTAAGGGCTCCATTTTTGTTGTTTTTTAAGGAATTCATGAGATTGAGGATTCTCCTGAGAATCAACTTCCCCTCCTAATGAGAAAACCAAAACTCTCCCCACCTACCATAAGTTTCTCTAGCAGTAGGAGATGGCTACCTCTGACTTGAAATGAGGGGTTTCAGATATCCCACCCGTGTCAGACATGCATCTTTTGTTCGTCCGGCTCTCTGTTGTTACATTTATTGGCAGAAAGGAAACTCTAGCTACTCTGTAGAAATTTTCCATCCTTCATGCCCATGATTTTCGTGCTTTTACTTTATGTACATGTATGTATGAAAATTGGTGTCTGGTTTGGGATTTTCTTTTTCTTTCCCTGATCTAAGCTCTTCATACAACAAGAAAAAAAGTCTTTATCACGAAATTCACAAAATGAAGAATGGAAATAACACTGAGTGCAGTTTTGGACTGTAGGTCTTAAGAAGTTGAGACAAAGTTAAACATGATGAGGAGTAACTCAGTTGAATTTAAGTGACTTTTGCATCATCTTTTGCCTTCCTAGTTGACGGACTGCTCTGGGGATGGGGGAGTTTTCTGGCATAAAAGAAACAAGCTTGGGCGTACCTAATTTCATGCACCTGCTAGAAGCTGCTAAAGGGGGCAAAAAGTTGTTTAGCATTTCTATTCTGACACTATTTTCTATACACCAACAATTGTAAAGAAGTTCTTTGGAGGGCTGTCCTATGGTGGTCTGCCACAGTTTTATATCAGCAAGTCTTTCTTGAAAAGGAAGTTGAGTTGTCGGATTCCTTTGTGCAGCATTAGCCCTTTGCACGATGGTAGTGTGGGGAGGAAAATCTCATTCTCTGCTTCATGCCTTTGTTTAAGATGCTGGCTCTATTCAGATAGTCAGTAATACCTTGGGATAAAAGCATTCATGATTTCTAGATGCAGGACTTTGACTCTATTTTCCAACCTCGCATCTCAAAATTCTGTGCAAAGATTGACAGATGCTTTCATCCCCATTATATACCTGAGGCTGAGAAGACACAGACTGTGACGCATTCAGGATAACAAAGGGAATGGCCATGAAAGTCAGGGTTAGAAACAGAATTTCCTGACTCCCCATCTAATTTCTTGAGCAATGGTTTTTTCTTCATTCCAGAACCATCTTACATGATCGTATCTCCTACTCCATTCTCTTAATTCATATGAAGGAATAGTTTGAGTCCTTTAAATGATTTTTCCAAGCCTAACTGGGTCCTCATTGTGGGCAGACAAACTTGAAACAGGCAAGGCAAGCATTATTGCTGTACTCCGTGCTTATCAACGTGTCAGGTTGGACCAAGAACATTCTGTAAAAGTTATGCCTTGTTACAACAAATCCCCTAGCTAGATTACAGCATTGACAAATTTTTAACAGATTTTTACTGCCAAGTTCACTGGGAGCACATCTGGAACTATTAGACGTCGCCGTGTCTGGCATATCATGTTCCTTTTCCATTTAGGGCAGGTTGGTCACTGTTGGAAGAAAACTTAGCTGCAATCTGATGTCTTTTCCCACCAATAACATGAAAGAATGGCCAGAGTTCCTTGTTCTCCTCCATCTGACGTAGTTAAGGTCTATAAACTGAATTTAAAGACGCATAGAAGAGAGCTGTGTTCTGTTAGAGAGTTTACTGTATAGGGCATTTGTACGTATGCATGTGTCCAAAAGGACAGAGAGTCATGATCCAAGTTCATGTCTTGTGCATGAAAGGAGTCTGACAGGACCCTGAAACATCGCTCAGTGCATGCACGAACCTTGGGCAGGATCAGTCCTACCTAAATCCTTCCTACCAGATGTTTCTCTGCTCAGTTCTTAAAAACTGCCCATTTAACTCCCTTAAAACTTCCAAAACTCCCCTAGAGAATCAAATGCTTAGCTTCCCTCACTGCAAGTTTCTCCTAACATCCAGTACCTTCAGTCTTCCTACAACTTAAACCCAGCCTCAGTGGGCATAGAAAAAAGTCTGTTAGGTAAAAGGTGACTAAGAAGAGTACTTGAAAAATGTTCCCCTGTTCCTTCCTGTCTTCTCTGCCCCAGACTAAACAAACCAAGGGCTCTTTGTCTTGGTTTTACTAGCGCTGCGATGATTTGGGGCACTTTGCTTCAGGTTCTGTCCAAGTTTTCCATGTTTCCTCAAGTGCGGTGGTCACGACAAGGAGCAATACTGCAAAAGAGTCATCCCTGCAGAGCATAGGACTGGATTATTTCTTTTTTCTCTCACGTGATGCTTCTGTCTCTAATTCCCAACATGGAGCTTGCTTCTCCTGCAGTAGTATGGCACTGTTTGTATGTCTGGTCTGTTCCTGTGCTCCGCTTCCTAAAAGCAGACACTATACTTGCCTCCTTCTGGCTTTTTAAAACTTCAGCCATTGCCTGTGCCTCCTCAAAGAAAGCCTGTAATGGGTCTGAGATTAGTTCACTGACTTCTTTAAATTCTCTCAGGTACAATTCATCTGGCCCAGCTGACATGAAAACATCTCAACTTATCTCATCTGGTTTTCCTCTAGTCTATCTGTGGTCATTTTAACTATCTGATCACGTCTTTCCTATCAAAGGCTGCAGCAAAAAGGCATCAAACCCATTAACCTTCCCAGTAATAACTATGGATAGATTTACCTTGCATTTAATAATGGTATCTTTAATTTTAGTTGTCATCTCCCTGCAATTCCTTCCTTCCTTTCCTCTTTCCTTTTTCCCTCCCTCAAGTGTTGTTCTATTGCCATCCTTCTCAGGGGACATCAAAAGCACCTTTATACCATCCGATGCTGCTCCTGTGTGCCTGTATTTCATCTGTAGTGGTCTGAGCTGAGTTGCACTTCCCATGACTTCTTGTTTCTGAAGTCAGTGAAGACCTGATTCAGCCAAGTGGATCTCCTGTTCTTCTAGGTTTTGTGCTTTGTCGGATAAATTATGCATGTGTATTTTTTTATGTCTTTTAGGAAACAGTGACTTTCCTGAGGTCTTTTTATCTTGTAGTTTTGATTTGGGTATGGTCTTGTATACAACGTGCCTGTCTGTGTTCCTGTTCTTCCTCTTCTCTTCCTGAAATAGGTGAACTTGGTCATTTCAAGTTTTTAGTTAGTGTAATTGCCTTCTACAAGTTCAGTAAATTCCCTGATGTTTGTAAAAATGAAATCTCAAGAAGCCTCTTTTGGCTTTTTCTATCACCTGTATAAAAGCCAAATGATCAGCTGTACGAATCAGGACTTTACTGACTGTAGTACAGGAGCTAAAGGTGACTTAGCTAAATGAAAATTGGCCACTTAAACCTTTAAAATAATGTTTATTTTTCATGAGATCTATGAAAAACACTACTACAAAATCTCCAAGGGCAAGTTTGTATTGTATTCGTAGTGCAACTTCAAATGAGTGTTTGATTACAAGACAGCTGCTTAGCATCCCAAATGCTGCTGGTAAAGGCTGCCTGTGTCTGGATGAAGTGTCACAAGCTTCTAAGACAAGGAGGGGGAAGTACAGGGCAGAGCTTTAGATTGTACAAATCGCTGTAACAAATTCAGCTGATTACCCTGCCTGGTGGCCTCAGCAATAGTCAGGTCTACCTGGCCAAGTCCTTTGCATCATAGCCTGTAATGTGTTGCAGTGATATTGTGTGGCTGACATTGGACAGACAAGGTGCCTGTGCACCTTCCTACAAGGGCCTGACATCTATTGCAGCAAGTCAGCCTGAGATGCAAGAGAATTACGTATGTTTGCCAGGAATGCAGACTTGTGGATCTGGGAGTATTGGCAGATCTGTGCTTTACAGGAAAGTGTAACCACAGGTAATCAACAACTTGCTAGTAGCAGTAGTTCTATAAAGAAGTCTTTTGCAGTAGGCTATATAAAAATTATAAGCATGGAGTACAGAGGATGCAGCTTGATAAAACATTTTGAATGCTGTATTTTAGATAAGCTTTCTTTGTGTAGACTTTTCACCATCAAGATGAAAGATTATGGAAAATAAGCTGTTTGATTTCTAGGGTGTTTTTGCATTTAAAGATTATGCTACATTGCCTTGTTTGCATGGGAGATAGGTAATAGCGCTATCTTTAACGATGCTGATAGCTGATAAATGAATAGTGAGTGGTGACTGATTGTTCCTGGGATGCTCTCTCTTTCACTCTTTGCATTGCCCATTCTGTAAATCATTATGCCTTGCATATGACTGCACCATATGTAAGACTAAAGTGTCAGACATCCACTTGAACATGAAGGACAATTGCATGCAGGTACAGGCTTTAGACGAGCATTAGCTTGTGCGAGCAGAGGAAACTTTGATCTGTATTGCCTTTGGGGTCAATGTAGTAGCATTTTACAGACAAGTTGGAATTGCCACAGATTATTTTTCTAGAAAACAACGGAAGCATGGGCACAAAATCACCTGGGATCTGGAGGTAGTGTAGTATTGAGCGACCACAGGGCTGAGCTCAGAGGTGTCCTGGAGAGAGCAGCAGGGGTGCAAAGAGTGCAGGTAGGGAGCATGGTGTATACACGCTTGTTCTCCTCAAGAGCTGCCAGGATGCACATCTCCACCTCAGTGCCAGCTTGCTCAACAGTGATCCTGGATATTCAGTTCAGGCTTCTTTTTGTTTTGACAGATCGAACATCTACAAATCTGTCACCCTGCTTTTGTGTTACATCATGGGTTTTGTCACATTCTTACTTTTGCACAAACCTGTGCTCCTGAAAATGCTAACTCTTTGGAGGTGTGCACTCTGTGGATGGTTTGGTATCAAGTTTTGGATACATGGAGCTCTATTGTTCAGATACAAAAATTAAAATATTCCTTCTCCACCCATAAAGAAATGTTTTTCTGGTTTTGTTTAAACTTTGTCCCTGCATAGTGAACAACTTCTGAACTAAGAGAAAATAACCGTTCTCCACTGTGATTTTGCCATGGATGCACTGGGCACTTGCTGCCTGGGACAACTACCTCTTTCCTTTACCACAAAGGGAAAATCAACAGGGAAATTTTTCTAATTGCTCTGGCATACATCTTCCAGAGATGAGAAGGATCTTTAGGTTTATTTCTTCTTTGTGTTGTCCAGACACAGCAGCAATTTTCTGACCACAGAGCGGGTGTATTCTAGTATCTACCCAGTTTTAGAAAGAACGGCACTTCTGCCGGTTGCATGTGTAAGAGTTTCAAACATCTGAGCACCAGAAGAAACTGCAGCTGAGAGTTAGTGTTGCATGAGAATTCTGGAAATGCTCTTCTGAGTTCAGCAAAAGTGCTTGTTCCCCTTCTGAAAATTCTGAAATGAATTAACAAAAGCTCCCAATATGAGGAAGTATTTACATGAATATCTGAAGCTGTGGTGGTGTGCAAGTTAGGAAAAAAGAAAGTGTAATCACTGTATGCTAACCTGAAAAAACTCACACCGTGGTTACCATGTAGCACTTCATTACGGTGGCCTTTTTTCTTCTTTTTCTGTGCTTTGAAGAGAAGTTGGGGGCAAAGAAGCAAATATTAGACAAGCAGCACATGCAAACTGTAAGGTGGAAGTGGTAAATGAATAAGACCACATTTGGAAGAGACAGATGGTGCTTTTCTTGATCATATGGTAGCACTGACAGTAGAAATGTTTTGGAGTTAGAGAAGTGGGGAGGCCAGACACATTTCCTAAATGCAGGGTGATTTATTTGTAGAATATACAGAAATGCAGGGAACAAAATCTTTAAACAGCCCTTGGAGACATGCATGAACATGATACATTTACATGTGATTTACTCTGAACTCCTGGCCATTCACGTGGGATCTTTGAATTATGTATTTTTGCTTTAGCTCATGTCATCTCCCAGCGTCTCTTATCCACATTGCCTGTTTCTCCTCTGGTACATGTTTAGCTCTTGCTGCAACGCACCTTCTTCCAGACCCCATATCAGCCAAACTTGTCTTATCTCTGCCCATGGTTATTTCTGTTCTGGTTGTTCATGGATTATCCCTCAGTCAGCTAGACATTTAGTCTTGATTAACAGGTGCAGCCTGTTCTGGTAAAAGCCTGGGTATTGGACTAGTTTATCATAGTGCTAGAAGGCATTAAGACATCTTCCATCAGTGAGAACGGTGTACTACAGACATAAAATGGATAAAATCTCCTTGTGTGCTCAGGAGGAATTACATTTTTATATATATATATATATGACATTTATATATATAATTTTTATATAATACAAAATGAAAAGGGTGATTTCTAAAAACCAGTTGCTGCACTTTGTATTTTTATAATTACTTAAGCAGCAATTCATGTCTGTTACTGCTGATAATATTTAATCGCAAAGACTTTCTGAAGAGTAGTGTAGCAAGAGAATAATTAAACCTTCTAATTATCACTTGTTTGTGTTGTGTGGTTTTTAGGATTTTTTTTCTACTTTTTATTGTACCTTGAACAATAAATCTTAGATTTTCAAGCTACTGAGCATCTGAGTGTGTATAACTGATTTTGTTTTTGCTTCCATAGCAATATATGGGAATGTATATTGCTGTGGAATATAGGCTATGAAAACAACTTTCTAGAATATGGGAAACAAATGCTTAAATATAGTTTAAAAGGTAAAAAAAATTAAAAAAAGAAAAAACAGTTTGCAAGCAAAAGCTTTATGAAAATACAAGAAGGTGCCTTTGCAAATCCACTTGTCATCTTTTTTTGTCCTGCAAAGATGATAAAACTAATGGCATTTCACACATTCTTGGAAGAAAACAAGGCAGACCTTTCAGTTGACAGGGTGAGAAGAATTTTGCTAAAGCTACAGTAGGAAGTGCAGAATCTGCAAGCCTGCCAGGCTCAGGGCTTTAAACCAAATTGGTTTGAAAATAGTCTAGTCCTGCTAACACATACCTTAAGGCTTGTCCTTAACTAAGAGTTGACTTCATGTGAGTTTCAGTAATTTTAAACAGTAGAAGCCCATCCACCTGCAGATTCCTTGAGGGCTGTGGTGATGTCCATCCCTGTCCCCATCCTTAATACACACCAGACCTGTCCCATGCCTCAGCCCTGATATCAAAGCAGTTCAGCATTGTATTGGCTCAACCTTACTCCTCAACGGTAAAAAACCCATTTCCCTCTTTCCTAGATTTCCTGCGGCTGGCAAGCCTTCCCTTCGTTTTGCAGCCCCAGCTTGAAGTGATTTTATATTCAGCAGTGAATTGGCAGCACCGTTGGCTGGACAAAACTGTTGTAATCTTCCTTCCAGTGCTGTTCTGGATGAATGCTGAAAAGTTAATCCATTTACCTGAACTGGAAAAGCTGAGTTTCATTGACCTGCTCCATGTTACTTGGAGAGCAATAACTTAGAAAGTAAGCTTAAGAGCTGCTGCTGCATGTAGTGGGCTTTATTCAAAAAGAAGTGTGTAATTTTGATCATACTGTGAAACTGTGCAGTGGCGGGCCAAGCAGGCATGGATAGCGGTGGTGGTGAGGCTCAAGAGGCTTACCCGGCTTCATCACTGAGGCTGTGCCAAGTATAATTTTGGTGAGTAGGAAGAGAGGATTATGTGAGGCAAGTATGAAGTATCAACTCTCTTTATTTTAGGAGTGGGGTCTGTTTCAGACAGCATTTCACTTTATCCAAGTAAAAATGCCCAGCTGGCTGCGCAATACCTTGCTGCCCTTGACTCAAGTATCTTTGCACTGGAGACTTCTCAGGATATGTTACTTATCAGCTGATAAGTCAGCTGGGGATTTTAGCTGACTATGTTGTACAGACTCAGACTCTTAGTTTGCAGAGGATTGACCTAAAGGATACCTTGAAATGGGTCCTTGGAGCGCTGAAGTTTATTTTTGTTTCTGTGCAGCTGGTGTACATGTGTTTCCTTAAGAACACATGTTGAACGTCTTGTAAGACACTAGAAAATGTTCTGGACTTGCTTAGCAAGCCTTATTATCTTTATTCCTTTAAAAATGAAAAAGTATTATTTTACTTAATTTGTCATAATAGGTCAGCCCATATTTATTGTTTTCTTTTAATGAAAGGCAGTTAAGTAACCTCAAAAAGAATTTGATATTTACTAGGCTATAATTTGTATCCTTTCAAGGTTTAGAACAATGAGATTGTGTGCTGTGGAGTTTGGCTTGGTTTGGTTTATTTTTCTGGAAGGCCTGGAAACAGTAATTGAAATTCTGAATCCACTGAAGCTGATGGTGAATTCTTGGGAACCAATATTTCATTCTTTATGCCAGGCCTGTATGGTATGCTGCTGATCATCAGCCTTGACTGACTGCAGCAAGTTGGTAAAGCATTTATAGCAAAAACTTTGGTAGCCACTAGACAACAGAAGCAGATTTCATTAGGTCATGAAGACTGAAATCCTAAAAGAAATTGTAAAAACCAATGAACTGAAGATGTAAACAATCATTAGCAAAGACTCCTGGCATGGGCTTAAGCAATGCAGATATAATACCTGGGTATTTCCCAACTCTGCGCCTGTTACCTTTACCATAATTGCCTTCAACTAAATTTTGACTGAAGCTCTTGTGTGGTGAAATTGGTCCATGAAGCTTCTACTCTATGAATAAAGATTTTTTGGTGTGCATTTCAAAATGTTTAAAATGAGGTTTGCCTTACTTCTGAAGTTGTTCATTAGCTATTTCTCATGATAGATTAACCAGTCAGTTTTGATATTTCAGATATAAGACCTTGGAGACATTTAGAGGACTTTTCCAGGAAAAAATTATTTCTTTAAGTGCAGAACTGTGTGGGTTGGTAATGCAAAATTAAGCACTCCATGATCTGCTGCAAGTCTCAGTACCATACCTGTATGGTCTTCTGAGCCCTCAAACTGAGCAAAGTACTGATATCCTTAAGAGAAAAAATGAATAAAGAGTGAATAACTGTGGAAGTAAGTCAAGTTCTGTATTATGTTTAAGGTGAGCCTCTTAATTTTGCAAATGCAGTAAATGTTGTGCCCCCTCCATAATTCCATGCATTTGACCTACTTCTGTGATAATATTGGTCAAATTCTGCAATTACCTTATAAATTAAAATGCACATTTCAGTTTCTTGTTGATGAAAGTAAGCCAAATCTTGTAGAAAGCCTAATTTTGGAGAAATCGGGAATAATTTGGAATAATTCACATCAAGAGTAGTCTTTCACTAATTAACAGCTTGATTGCTGCACATGAGCTTACTCACCAGTGCTTGAAAGGCTCCCCATAGCATCGTTGGCTTTTGCTTCACTGCTCATTAAGGCACCATCTCTGGGGGAGCTCAGGCAGTCACAGACTCCTAAAGCCCCAAGACATTGTGTGAAGGGGACACTCTCTGTCTTCCCTCTCAGTAAATGCCCATCTTGCATAGCTATTGGAATTAACTTCCATCTGACGTAATTTCTTGCTTAGTTGGGGGATGCAGACCATCTTCTTTGATACAAAAGTGAATATGCACATAAAGATATGTGTATAAGGATATTACTGCATATCTTCAAACCATGGAAATGTCATATATGATATTTCTAATTATGTGTAAAATTAGGAATGTTTGAAGAGTACTAAAAAATTAAAGACTTAAGGATAATAAAATTTCAGGGATCATGCAGTTATCCTCAAATCAAAGACCATAAACTATAGTAAACCTTAAATTCAGAGTTACGCCCACCCTTGAAAGTAATCAGAACACTTAAACAGAAGCAGTCTTAAATCCCATTGTTAATGGCATAAAATGAGAATGTGGGGGGAAAAGTCCTTAAAAATAGTTTTCCATTTACCTGGGATTGCAAGTGCTTGAAGTGCAATCAAAAGTGTAGCACAGAGCAAGAGTAGGACCAAGTTACAGTTGTTTGTATGCTTAACTGTCCAAGTATTACCTGGTGTTTCTGAATTTCTTTTATGTTTAACCAGTTAGTATAGCCTATATATATTTATAACCTTAAGTATAACTCTGATTTTATTCTACTTCTGATACGTTCTCTTTTGCCAAGTTTATAAAATGTCTATTAACAAATCATATGAGATCTCAGACATGGAGTGTGGAGCTGTAGTAAATAGTTAGGGCTGGAAGGAAAGTCATCACAGTGTCTTTTTGTAATTCGTAAGGGAAATATTACAGCTGTGTGTCCAAATTTCCAGAAAGAATTGAGCACTCAGAAGCTTCTGTCATTTCTTTTCATCCCAAGGCAACCATTTATGAGACAGCTATGGTCATCAAATAGACAAAAAGCATGTAGGATACACTAACAGCTTTCCTGGTATTTCATTATTTTTTTCTTTTATTACTTTTAAATTTCAGATACTTTTTTAATGTTTGGAGAAAATCTGCATGAACAGAGTAGAGTTTGTTCAGTGTAGCTGGTGCACGAGGCTTCCAGAAAGGAGGAGGGTATTTTCAGATTTAGCCTGCAGGTTTATTATACAAAAGAGATTGAATTTCTAGAAAATCCTATGAAAACTCTGCAAAAACCGGTCAGTGCATTCAAATAAAATATTTTTGGTTGAGGGGTAGAGGGTGGGGGAGAAAAAGAAACAAAACCCCAAACTATTTTACTGGGTGTATTTGACATCCCCTGTGTAAACTGATCTGGTTCTGATCATGGTCATGAAATGTGAGGTCTGATTGCAACAGTTCTTGACCCAGACACAAACAAACAGTGCTTCTCGCTTTAATTTAATTTTGGTCTATGGTTGAAGCACCATCTCCACTAGGGAATATAACTCCCGGCTTGTTACAAACACGCAAAGTAAAACAGCATGACTGCAGAGCCACCGGAGGCAGGGACCATGCTGAGTCTTTGGCTGCCTTTGTCCTTATCACCTTAAATCTACAATAGACAAGGCCACTAGTTGGTTACTTACTGTCATTCTCAGTCTCACCAAACTGAACGTATGCATGCGTATAGTGTAGATCTTAAAATAAACTCAAGATTTTTGGGAATTTGAGCCTTATAAAGTGAATTCTTTAAGTTGATTGGACATGAGCATACATAAGAGTTCCCTTGTGAAAAAGGAAGCAGCGGCATCTGAAAAATGAAAACTGTTGTATGTCCATGACAAGCACCATAAATTGCTGGAGGAATATGATAGTTGGGACCTGCTTCTGCTCCCATCCCACCCGTGCAGGAGTGTTTTTCCCCTTACTTCTATGAGAGCCAAGTTTGTCCCTAAGGAGAATCCAAGCAGTCATCACGTCTTAGCTACTCCAGACTTGGCCCTTCTACAGTGATTAAATCCAGAAATTGTTGATACCATTTTCCTCCTTTGCCTGTTTCTCATCTTGAGTTTTACGTTTGATTCCCCAATACCCTTGTGTCCCAAAGTGTGATCTTCAGACTTGTTTTGTGCACAGGCATTAGATCATAAAAGTCCAACCTTGTTTTTCCTGAGTTTTTACTGGTTTTTATACCCAGAAACTTGAGAATCTGGCAGCTGCCTAAAACTGGACAAATGTCATTTCTGGCTCTGTTCTGGGCCCCTGAATCATTTTCCTTTTCTAATTTCTCAGCCTTTCCTGGCCACTGGGGCAGCAGGCCCAGGCACTTAAGACTGTTTTCAGCAGCAATGCCTGGGCAGCCTCCCTTGTGCTCCGCAACCCCTCTCAGGCCTGCAACCCCTCTCATCCACCACGGAGAAGGCATTTAAGACACTCTTCTGTGATGATTTTAATCTCTTTCCTCTTGCAGTGCCTAAATTCAGGCTTGAACTAGAGAGTTGATCCACTGTCATCCCCCTTGGGAGGAGAGGTCTGTTTGTGACCCCAGAGTGGAAGGATTTGGGCTCCGCAGCCAGGACTGCAGTGTCCCCAGTTCCCCACCATGGGAAGGCTGCACTTTTCCTCCCAGGAGATGCTATGATTTCTCCTCTCCCTCCATCACTGTAACTAGTTCAAAAGACTAAGAAAATGCTCAAGATAGTCTCTTACTGCCACTAGAAACTGAGTGTCTAGAAGGCCAGAGCTGTATTTCTGACTAGTCCTCTGCCAACCTATCTTCCCTGGTAGTTTTCTTTCTCACGCTGGGCTGTCCTTCCTTCCCCATCTCAGTGCTTACACCTTTCCGTCTCTGCTGCTTTCTTTTGCAGTCTTTAAAAATTCATACATGTTTAGGCTGGTGATTGCCCTGCAGAGCTTGTACTGCCTGTACAGTTCAGTTGCAGCCATTTGTGGGCTTTGGTTTCGCTGGATGTCGCTTTTGCAGTTGTGTGATGAAAAACGCAAGTCTTGCTCTCGTGCTGCCTGTGGTAAATATGTGGCTGTTTGAGAAGGTAATCTTCCTATTTGATTCAAACTTTATCAAAAGCAAGAGGAGAAAATGTAACAGACTCGGTGAGTGATGTGAGGAAATTGCCATTGGGATTTGCTTGTGTCTGGCGGACCCTGAAACCAGCAGATTTCTATCTGCAGTTTTTTATTGTGCTATATGCACTATCATACAGTAATTGAGATAGCGAAAACAAGGACCAAAACACATTCCAAGTGTTGGTGTTTTGGCAGTCAGGGTTAGTTTATAGTCTGAGTTTTTCATGTTGGGGAATACCAAGAGCAGAAATGGGTTTGAATTGCATCCTGCCGGTGAGGAGGTGCTGGTGGCTCTGTGTGTCCTGTAAGGCCCCTCTGGCATGGCTTTTACTGGTGCAGGCAGTTACTCATCCTCCTCATCCTCAGAGGCTCCCTCTTCTCCCCATTAGGGCTAATTGAGTGATGTCTCAGCAACTCTTTGGGACCACCACAAGGAAGAACTCTGCAGAAGAAAACCAGCCTCTTGGAACTGTGTAACGCAGAGGCAGACTGTTGCCTTTTGAGCGGACTGGTGCTCATCCCTTGTTTCCCTATTCATTCCCTCTTCCTAACAGAAGTCTTTCTATTCCAAACCGTCCTTTGATAAGTTTTGAATTGCTTTCCAGTAATATCTGGTCATCTACACATTTCCCATCTTTCAGCTTTCTTAAATGTTTAGAGTGAGACCTTGCCATAAAGTGATTACCTTCAAAAATTTCCTCAAAGCAGAATTACCTATCTTTAGTCTCGCTGAAATCTAAGTTATAGTTACTGGGGTAAGATTACTGTTTCCTGAGCAGTGTTAGAAGATTTTTACTAGCTTCAGGGTTAAAAATTATCTCTTTTACTTCTTTTATTATGAAGCACTTTCAGTCTACTTTTTTTTTTAATCCCTACAAGACCAGGCACAGTCCAGAGCCAAGTTACCAAGGGAGTATCTCCTTTCACATTAATATCAAAATGATAGGAATGATTCCAATGGCCAGCAAAACTTCTTTTAAAACAAAACCCCCCAAACTTACATGAAGAACCGTATGTTTATATGCTATAAACCTCCTTTATTTGGTACCCTGAAATCCTGGCATTCAGTTCTTCAGACAGGGTTGTCCCACTCTATAATGGGTTCCAGCTGCTGGCTTGGCACCACTCTTCAGGAGGTGTCACTTGGTTCCTGTATAGATCTCTCTTGTGCCAAGGTGTCTTGCAGGAGGGCAGGCTATGCATTGCATCTCTTGGCAATGAGGTCTTTCTTTTAGCAATACAAGATTGTGATGATTTATATAAATGGGAAGAAACTGCAGTTTTGAAGGAACCAAACTATTGTGTGAGGTTTCTTCTGTGGAAGGAACAAAATATTGCACAATGAGCATTCTTTTATTGTTTTTCCATAAGAAAAGAGAAACAAATTATACAGCTTGTTTTATTAGTCGTCTGTGCTGAGCACAAATTGAACTGCAAGCCAAGTCTTGCATTCCTGAGAGCTTCAGAGCATAGTTGTCCTCCTCAGAACACGTCACTGTACATGCACCCCCACAGTTTTGTGCTGGGAACGTCATATTTGCCTGCACACCTCAGTTTGCCATGTATTCCTAATGTAATAGCAAGCCATTAAAATAACATTCATGCAGTGATGCATTGCTTTGGGAAGAAATTCCTATGCATTTCCCCAACACGTGTCAGGAAGGTAAAAGGCACGATTTGAAAGGGAAATAGTTTTGGTTTCATTTCCCTCTCTTTGCACTGGTATTTTAAAGTTCAATGCTGAACTTGGTTATAAAGGATTGTATTGTAGGGTTTATAGTAAGATAATCTCTAAGTTAATTACAGTAAGCACTGCATCTTCTAGTGGGATGTTCTTGAATGTAGAATTAACTATAATAAAATAGTGAGTTTATTTTGTAAAATGGAAGATTTTCTTTTCCCTGTCAGCCGACACAACATGTGTGAAAGGAAGACCAGCTCAGCATTTGTGAAAGCTGTTGTTTCATTACCTCTGTCATTTCTTCATCGACAGAAAGGCATTTTGGGGGTTTTTTGAGCTTGGAATTGAAACTCACTGGTCATAGAGAATGGGACTTCATATGGAGAGAAATTGCTTGTTCACACGTCATGGGAACTCACCAGAAAATAGAAACAGTGCCATGCAAGGTCTGTCACACTCAGCTGCTGGGTCTGTTGAAAGCCTTTGTAGTGTATGTTGCTCTGTGGATTTGGAGAAACCTGAGGTCAGCACAGATCTTGTTTGTTAGTTTAAGGTCTAGGCACCATCAACAGAGATGACTGTTCAAAGCAAATGGGCGAGCTGGGAACAACTGCTGGTGTCTCCTCATATTAGACATGCTGTCGGTGCTCACGTATGGTTAGGAAAGGCTCTTGTTGAGTCCTGTCATTATGGGTGTGGGTCATACGGAGGCTGGTTGCTCCTGCCTAGCCTGACAAGCATACATCATGATCCCTCGTCAGAGGTGTGGGAAGAGCAGCTCTCCCACTAGCTCAGCAAGACGGTGTCAGTCAGGAGAGGCTTCGGAGACTGACCTCTTTAGCCTCTGCACAGCACGTCACATTCAAGTAGTAATTAGCAATGGGGTGGAACTAACACAGGCAACGCAGGAACAATGCTATGGCCCAGCTACTAAAAAAAGGCTGCTACCCTTTTAAATGAAATCAGTGTCTGGGGAAGGTTACTGATTTGTCTCTTCCTCCCGTGCCTTTGCTGCTTCATCTCTTCCACCCCCATTCAAATATTTCTAGGCTGAGTTTCAGCAAAGGCTGCAAATAAGAGCATTTCCCTCTGATGCAGACACAACTGATTATGGGTATACAATGATAATTATATTTCTGTAGTAGAAGCAAAACATTCTGCTCCGTTATCAGCTTTGTTATCAGTCCCTATGATTTTTATGAGATAGTATTTCTGCAGTATTAGCAGCATTGTATATGCAATTGAAGACTAGATGCACTAAATTATGGCCAAACACCAGCAGACCAAAGGTTAATTAGATTGTACAAGTACAATCCAAGAGTTATGTATGAACATATGCTCTACATACTTATTAATGAGTAAGGTTAGACTGGTATGAGCTGTGTTACATTTCCTGAATATTCTTCAAGAGTTTACATATGATCTTCAGTACAGATAATGCAGAGATCTGTTTTCAGGAAACGCCTATTTAACCATAAAGAAAACAGTAGGATGCAAATTGTTAGCTGTAAAGTTGACTGTTTGTCAGTTAATGCAAGGGTTGGGTGGTATCTGAAAGGGTGCCAATAACTTGTGTTTGGCATCATCCTCAGGGCTGTGCTTTTGGGAAAGGTACAAAGAAAGAAACCCATGAACCCAAAAGCATTTGCAAGTTGTAGTCGGCTGGCCTACTGCAAGGGAGTACTTCAGAGAACCTGTCTGTACATTTTTATTTCAGTGCCACTGGCTTAGCTTGAGAAAAGGTTCTTTCACAGCAACCACCTTTCTGAAATTCTGGTGCTCGGATCATCTCTCTCTTCATGCCAAAGGATCTGGGCAGCCAATGCAGGGCAAAGTCAAGCTTCTCAGCTGAAGTACTTTTACTGATTTAGGGCATTTTCTTCTGATCACTTGCTGTAGGATAACCTTACTGGATAAAAGCATAACCTTGCTGAGTGAAAGGATCCAGCCTCACATTTCTCTTCGTGTAGTTTCAGACTTTCTTCATCATACTTGATGTTACTACATTATTATACTACATCATACTGTGTTACTACATTATTATAGCTTGGCATACTTAAATCCAGTTTAACGTTCACACAGTTCATTCTCTCTAAGTGTCTCATTGTTGGCTTAAAATGTGGTGGTTTTATTTAGCGTCCATGTTGTGGCAGAATCCAGGTGCTCTGGCAGTTAATTTTGATGAACTAACACAGAAACTCATCAAAGTGAAGATAAATGACACTCCTTCTGCCTACAGGCAATAGCTTCGTGAATTAAAGCTACATGGATTTTACAAGCTGTGGCCCAGCTCCAGCTTTGAGTCCAGATGCGAGGTGGGTGCCCAAGTAGTAAAATTAAACTTGTTTGCTGAGCCAGTTCTCCTTCGTGAAAGTGTTTGTCCTCAAGTGCTTGAACTGCAAATGCTTCAGGGGAGTATTGGCTTTCAGTTACCTGTGCTCCACAAGCTTTCTAATAGCACCTGAAATAATAATGAAAAAAAATATATTTCATTTGATGTGTTCTAGAATAGCTGAGGAATATTTTTTAATGATTCTAGACTTCTCTTTCTTGAGAGGAAAGATTCAGCTGGTGGTTATCACTGAGACTCACTTCCTGTGTTGCTGGGAGGACATTTACCCTATGGTTCCCTCTGTACTTTGGCAGGTTATGGATTGCTATGGAATCTAGTGCTGACATTTCCACCTGAGCTTTTCTTCATTTGTAATGTTTTGGGATGCTTAATATCCACGTGCCATGCTTGCAAGAGGGAGAGCTTAGGCACTGCAAATGTTGGCAAACATCGTTTTGAAAACCCCTTGAAAGGGTGTGAATATACTCATTACACACTCCACCTCTGTACCTTCTCTGAGCAGAGCGCACTGGCATCACATGTGCTTTGTGACACAAGCCTGCTCAGGTGGGTGTGAGAAATGTGGAAAGGTGAAAATCGGGTCCCTCCATGCCCAAAAGCCAAGGGCAGGTGGTGTGTGTGAGCTGTGGGCAGGCAGCTTTCTGCTGGGATAGGGGAGAGGCTAATTTAATTTGGGAGAGGAGGCAGCAGCTACAAAGCAAGTGGTTCCATATACTATCTCTGCTGCTATTGCCAGTTCAACTTAATTCAATTCTGATAATGTCGACAGATCTGTCTGTACAACATCTTTCAGCCGTATGGAACTAGTCTGGCAGCTCCCCCAACACAAATGGGTGTCTGGCATTATCTATCATCTTGTTCATGAGGCTCAGACAGTGTTTTATCTAGAATTATGTAGGCCTTGGTGTATACGCTACCCAAAAGTAGATCTTGCGAGTCTGTAGTGACCCTGGTTGTACCTTGGTGCCATGCTGGCCTTTAGCTATGTCATCAAGGAGAATTTTGGCCCATACCAGGCTCTTTCCAACAATTTAAGGTATATAGACATCACAGGGAACAGCATCATTCATTTCTTCAGTGCAGCTGCTCCTGCTTTTCTGTATTCATGTTAAGGGGGGGAATAAAATATGACTGTAGAAAACCACTGTTGAGATTGTACACTCTCTGTCTGCTCCCTTGCTCATCTCTGTCAGCAAACAGGTCATTTGTCAAGGGAAGAGGAGAGTCTCAATTCTGCACTCCTAGCTGACAAGTTCAAATCTAGACAAAAAGATTGAGCAATCTTCTGTGCAAATGAAAGGCTGTATATGAGTTGAAGAATGACCTGCCTTTCAAAGGAATATTAAGATTTAAGGAATGACCTGCTTGTTGGGAGGAATGTTCAAGGCTTCAGGTTTTTTACCTGCTTTAAAAGTTTTATTATCTTCCAAAGTACTTTCTTTCTGATGCACTGAGTATGTACCAAGCTATTTCTAAAAGACATGCTTAGTGTATGTCACCCTGTTTTCTTCATATGTGATCCCAAAATGTTCATACTTCTCAATTTGTGAAATCGTATAAATTTCTATGACAACCACCTAATGTTGCAAACAAAGGATTAATTGTTTTGCTGTGGGATGAAGCAGGAGCATTTAGACCACATGAGGAAAAAGCGAAGTGCCTATGCAAATGGAAGCATACTGTAGTTGCAAAAGGAATATAGCAAAAGAAAAGCTAAATATGTTTTTCTTTAACTGAATCTTTAAGTTCGTCAAGTTTGTTTTAGTGTTAAAAGTTGTCTGCTGGGGGAAGATGTACAGGAATACCAGTTAATTCCTTGTGCAAGGCTGAAAAGCTTATCTCACTCACTGGTCAAGCATCCAAACTGCAACTGGCCAAACATCTGCAGGCACACGAAAGCAGCTGTCCTTCGTGACGCTGGAGAAACCCACACATCTTGTACTGGGCCTTTAGCAAAAGCCGGCAAGAACGAAAAACTGGCAATTCTCTCCAGAAGGATCTGTATGCTCCGATTTGTTAATATACAGTGCCTTCTTGTGGGCGAAACGTCTTACTGCTGGATGGAAACCTTGGCACGGCTGCTGCTTCCCCTTCCTTCCCTTTCTTAACTCAAGACAACTCGGGGAAGAAACTCAAAGAATGTAAAACATGTGGGTTTAGATACAGAAATTGCAAACGCATGTGGAGCCATCCAGTTTGCCGTACACTGCAACTTTCCATTAATGAAAGCTCTCTTTTGAAGTCTGTAGAAATGAGATGAATGTAGGGTTTAACTCAAAGCACTTAGAAACATTTTTCCTTTTTGATTTAATTTTGTTCAAGAAAAAGATGCAATCTCACGTGGAAATAGATGTACCAATTACTTGTCCAGCATTTTCTCATCACCTTCCCTCTCTGCAAGAAGGTTTTTCTCTTTCTTTCAAATTCAGACATGCATGCAGGCACACGGATGCCAGATACTGAGGCTCATAAACACACAGGGCTGGGTGGATGGGACAGTAAATCATCTTTTGTTGTCTCTTGTTTCCCTTTTCTGCTTAGGGAATTACCAGGCTGTGCAGGGTACTGCATATACGTGTGGGCATCGAGCCCTTTAGCAAGCTGAGGTCCCAGCCCTCCAGCGCCTGTTCTTCCCAGCATGTCTCATGCCTCCGCCTTCCCACTCCTCAGCCTGGGGTTCTCCAGTGGGTGTATTTACAAGTCTGTCTTCTCCCCGCAGCCAACTGCATGTGAACTGGGGTATTTCAGTCACCGCAACAACGCTGTTAAACCCAATGCAACATGCCAGATCTGATCAGCAAGCAGGCGTAGGTGTGTGCTGTGGTGGCTGCTGACCGAGAGCAGGGGGAGGCTCTTGTCTAAGTGGAAGAAAGGAACCCTGAACAAGAGGCTGTATCACTGCTTTTCATGTAATTGTTGCATTCCTTTTGTAACATGTTTATAGTAAATACAGTATCTGGTTACTTCCCCTTCAGCAGATTTTGAATGTTTGTGAGACTAAACTGCAAATGTGTTTATTGCTGAGATGAGGCTTGCATTTGAAACCGGTTCCTGAATTTGCAGCTTCTTTCATGCAGCCAGTATCAGTCCAAGTGTGGTGGAGTTGAGTCTAGTGAAGGCCTCTTCCTGTCATAAATAAGATTACTTTCATTTCACTTGTGGAGTGTGTTATTCCTCAGAGTAATGAATTTCCTCTGTGCCTTTGAGCACATAAACATGGTTTTCATTAGGTTTCTATTAAAAAAAAAAAAAAAAGAGTAAAATTAATAAGACGACTATTAACTCCATAAATGCAGATGTGTTTTCACTGTGTAACTGTGTTGGAAGTAAACAGCTTCTTCACTGAAGATCGCACATTGCAGAAAATGAAACAATTCTGCAGATCTGGATTCTGCTATCAGAGAACAACAGTAGGTGGAAAATCTGACTGTTCACAAGCTATTTTCTTAGGAGGAAAAATAGACTATCAGATTATATATAGACAGACAAATAGCCTCAGGCTTTCTGCTTAATATGTAACGTATGTGATAATAACACTTTTAAGCCATATATTTAGAATTAGCATTACAGCTAAGTTTGAACACTGCTTTTTTGGTTTTATCCTTTACCTGATCTGTCCTTGCAGTTGCAGAACAAGGAATAGTAACATTTGCAAATATTTCTCTGATAGACCCTGTAACTCATAAAATTTTCGTGTACCATTTGTACTTGTGGCTTGAGATCTCTGACAAGTGGTGAATCCCTACAGCATCACTGTGGTTTTCTTCTTTTTGTAGCTCCCAGCATTTTAAGCAGAAACACAAAAATCACCATGAATGCGAAGTCAGGCATTTGCAGAAATGCAGACAAACTGCTGTTGTCTTTTTCTACTCTCCCAGTCAAAAGTATATCATAAAATGGTAGAAATTAGCAGTTAGAGTGCGTGCTCTTTACACTCCTCTGATTTAATATTTTATTGAAGAAAACTGAGGTCACTTTCTTGCTACTCAGATCTTCAGTAGTTTTAACTGTATCAAAATGAAGTTGCTAGACTTCAGCAAAAACTCAGTGCAAAAAACTACAGCTCGGCAACTAATTAAATTTCAAAACATTGCCAGCCTGCTGTGTGTAACTTTACATTGTCCTGTGGACTGTTTTCAGCCTTGTTTTCTTAGAAAATAGAAGTTCTGGAGTTTTTTGCACGTAGTTCCCACTGTTATTCTGCTCAGGCAAAGTCAATGTGAACAACACGAAGGCGTCACAGAATAACTGTTATTCTTCATGCTAATACAAGCATGTAGTCTACCAAGACTTTTGTTTGAACACAGAAATATAAATGTTCCTTTTGTCTATTAAATCACTGTTTTTAAAATAAATTAAATTACCTTTTAAATTTTTCTTCTAGTATTTATTCCTGGTAATTCTGTAAGGAGAACTCTGTCAGTTGTACCTGAGAGCCATTTTTAGCCTGATGCTAAACCTTATGTTTATTGTTCCTTGTTACCGTGCAAGTTCTGTAGTGCTCTTACTGTAACAATACAGGTATTTTTTATTTAGAATGGTAAAGATAAAATTGCTTAAAGAGCCAGTCTCAGTTATGAGTAAATAGTGCTGGTTGAAACGTCAATAACAGAGGAAAGAGAAATCTTAAAGAAATCCCATTTCCCTTAGCTTTTAGGGAGGAAATTGGGGGGGGGAGGGGGAGTATTTTTTATTTATTTATTTTTGGCTGCTGGTGAAGATGGAAAGCCCTGCACATCAAAATTTCCTCTTAATATTTTCTCACTAGTGTGCTATTCCCTAATCAGGCCCCTGCAAGCTGTAAATCACGACCACTATGTCACTGTTTTGATTGGAAGCAAGGTCTATACCATGGCAAATCTCTAGGGACAGCAAACTTCTGCAGCTGTGGAAAGCTGGAACTATTTGTATTATTATTAAAGGAATCTGAGATTTTTTTCTTTTAATATGAAGTCGTAGTGAAATTCATAAGGTGCACGAAGATGTACTCTGAAGGTTTTACAGCAAGCATGGCCTGTAACAATAATATTCTGGTAACAGAAACTGAGTTGTTCTAAGTGTCAAAACAGCAAATGTGAAATTAGAGCTTGTTTCTCACCTCTTCTCTTGTCCATCTTAGGGAAGAATATATGCAAATAATCATGAATTATTTCTAGAGGTAAAATACCAGTCAAGTATTTGGGGCTTCAGTAAAATGTATTCCTGTTGAATTAAAGATTAGGTTTTCCTTCTAGAAACATCCTGGTAATTTTTACCATAATTTGGTTTTCATGAAGGTGAAATTTGAGTGGTTTCGGGCCTTTGACTTCAGAATTGCAGCCAGTACCAATGGAGCCTAAGGACAGAAATGTTAACTTCTCCAGAAGTGCAGTGTTCATACTTGAATTAGTTTATATACCATTTATCACAGAGAGGTCTAGAGCTAAATGATAACTTTCCATAAGAGTATTATCTTAAAGATATTCGTAAGTTCTTCCCCAAGATTAAATTGGACAACTGCAGAAGAAACTCGTTTTTGACATATGCAAATCCTCCATCCTATATGCACGAGTTTCTTGCAGGTTTGATTGTAATATTATTCCCAGATGCCTTAATCATGTTAGGCCTTGATTAATTAAAGTAATATCATAGTCACACTGGGATTTTTCTAACAGTAAATCTGGCATGCTGGTACATGCATGAGGGGGAAAAGTGGAGGAATTTGAAAGATAGCGTGCTTATTGACATGTGGCTTAAACTAGTGGTTATGAATCAAAATGAAATATGGATGTGGAATATGGAAAAAATAATTCCTGTTGGACTAAAAGATGGCCTGATCATATTTTGACATCTGAAATCGGCCTTTCCATTTACCACAATAGCATCTGTACAGTAGCATGTCTCCAATTTCTGCTGAAATACAATTTGTTATGATATATAATTACTATATAATATATAGTGTATAATGTATAACATTGTTTGGAGAAGGGATTTGCCCTCTGATTTCATCTTTTCTCCTCACCTTTGAAGAGAACTGGATAGATGTTGAATAAGCAAGCAGAGAATCAAACTTCACTGCTGTAGTCTTTTTAGTAAGCGAATAGTTACTGAGCATAAATAGAAGTAGTGGGTTTCCACAGGGCTGATGCTACTTGCCCTTCCTGTTTTGGAAGTCCTATAGCTACAGCCTGCAATCTGCTCGGCTTTATTCAGGGTTATTCATAGCTCAGCTTTTACAATTATTAAATGAGCCAAATTTCCATACCTCCTTATCCAAACACAAATCTATTTCAAAACTGCGGCGGAAAGAAATGCTTTCTAGTAACAAACCCACCTCATTATTCCTAAGCCTAGATAAGAAGCAGTAAAAGGTGGTGGTATGTTTGGTAAATGTGCCTCGAGGGATCACACATTGAATGTGACTGTCATTTTTTGTTGCCATTTAGGTCCCTTTACACTGCTTTTATTAGTTTGAAGTGGCCTTGAATGAGCACAGATCATACTTCAAGCTTTTTTTCTAAACTCATATGAAAAGTACCTGGCAGAAGGCAAATCAGATGCATTTTGAAACAGAGCCCCTGTGAAGCAGTGTTTTTTCCCCCCAGATGCGGAAATTCGGAGATGAGGCGATAGACTTGCCCAAGGCCACCCTGTGAGTTAACAGCACCACTGGGATTAGAGCTCAGGAGCTGGTTTTGCACAACCCCATAGCTAATCCACCGTTTCACGTGACTCCCTGCGCGTGGAAAGCATGCAGGCACGAACCTGGATTGCTCCAGCTGCGCAGAGGGGTCAAGGAATAAATGCGCTCTTCCTGGCTGTGGTCACAAGCCCTGCTCCATCACCAGATCTGCAGTGCTGGCACACAGCTGATCTGAGTGGGAAGTGTGGGGGTCATCTTCACACAGTCCATCTCGGAGCCTTTGCTTGCACTGATACATATTTTAGTCCAGCGTAGAAACCCTATCTGAGGTGTGCTGCAGTGTCGCCAGGTGACTGACTGCAGGTAGGCAGGATTTACTGCTGCTCTTTGGGCATTCACTGTCTTCTCCAAGTGCTTCAAACAAATGTGCTTGCACACGTTCATATTTACCACTTCCCGCTTCGTAGAAACTATTAGGGAGACCAATGATCTAAAAATCCCTTTGATGGCTTTGTTTTGGTATCAATCAGGAAGAGAAACCTTGATGAGAAGTTAAGTTAAAAAACAGTTGTTTCTATAGGGTAGCAAAGTGAATGTTGAAGAAATAAAATCCCATCCAGCTCTTTGTGCAGTCTCAACCATCTCTTTGTATCTCATAGTCATTTTTAGGGCCTGGATTGCTTGGCTTTTCTTTACATCCTTCCCTTGCAGTTCTGCGTATCACAGTGAAACCTTACAACATAGTCAGGCTGGACATACTGGTGGCTTTCCTAAGGCATCCCTATGTGAAAGTTCAGTGCCAAACTTTGTGTGCCATGTAGAAATACACCCTGCTGGTCCTTCTTCATTTTGACCTTGCTGTTGTACTTTGCCAACTGGTGTATTTTACTTTCTTTTTCATTGTTGTGCAATGTTATCAAATTTGCACTATCCTAGCTAGCAGTGCAGCACGTATTTAATAAGACCTGCATGCCTTTTCACCATGAAATAAAGAGTATTTGACATTGTTCACTCATGATGCCGTATAATAGCCCAAATATTACGTCATGTGCAAAATTCTTCAGCAAAATACTAGTGGCCCAAATCAGCATAGTTTTATAAGTCATCCTAAGAATATCTAATCAGAGAAGACTGATGAAATATAACGTGTTGCAGTACCTAGCCTAGAGCCACTTTTTAATTCAAACAGACAACCCAGTAATATTATCTGTGTATTTTACATTTAAATCAGTCGTTCATTTATTTTACATGAAATGTGTTTGTTCATTTATTCACCTGCTGCTTGGTGGAGGAGTGAAATATAGTTCCACTTTCTGAGATAGCACTTTTTCCTCTCTTGTATGCCCAGCCCATTGGGGAGTTGTGTATTGCTTAGTACAGCTGTAACGTCATCTTCACTGCATGTGCATTTTGCAAAACCAAAAAGAAATCCTCATCTGTCCTTTGTGGATGGTTAATATATTTCCCTTTAAGTATACGGAAATCTGCTGTATGTCCAATTTATAGTAAAGCTCTTCAGATATGCAGCAGAGTTGGTTTGCCTGTGTTTTTGTAAATAATAACAATAACTGGAGTGCCACAGTTCTCCAATCACAAGGATGTTATATGCAGGACACAATTCGGACGAAGTCCTGTTTTGGTCTTCTGAGTCAGACGGATTGTCGCCTGTAGCCATTTCATCCTTTACCAAGTGGCATCTGTAAGGCATAACCATACACAGTGTGGTGTTTTCCTCTGTGGCTGAAAACTGAAAGAGTAAGTATGGCTTCTCTTTATAGAAGAGTGCAGCTATCAAAGTCTCTAATTAAAGGAGAACACAATTACCATTTGAATTTTAGGAAGATACTCAGAATCAGTTGAAGCTATTTCGGACTTGTTAGACTGTGCAGTTACCTAAATAAATAGGATTCCCGTTTCTTCCTATTTGCTGCTCTCTATTGCAACCCCCCTTGAAAATTCAGCCAAGGTTACCCCTGTGGCTTGTATCATACTTACATCCAATGTAATTTTAAGTTAGCGTTTTCAATGCGAGCAGGGTTTTTTTCTCCTGGTGAATTTAATTATAGGTACATTACTTCTCAAACATTAGAAACTATCTTTCTTTGGGGATGGTGGGGTTTTTTTTTTGTTTAGATTTTCCTTAAAGCTGTGTCATTTCCTTTTCATTTTCCCCCATCTTGTTCTCCCAAAGGAATTAGCAACAAACTCCCTTTGAGAAAAAACATGGATGGGGAAGAAAAGTACTTTTGATGATTAAGGCCCTTCTGTTCAAACAGTTCCTGCCTACTCTATGGAATCCATAGATACTGGAGATATAAAGGAGAAGGTTAGAAGATAACTAAGACCCCTCAGGCTTGATATGTAATCAAAGAAGTATTGTTTGGGAATGACTTAAGGGAAGTGAAGTGGCTAACATTTTGGCCCTGATCCAGCTACCGCTGGAATTGATGGCAGAGTTCCCACTGGCTTCAGGAGAAGCAAGAGCAGACCTTTTGTCTGGTGAGGACAGGCGTATGAAAACACAATTGGAAAGATGACAACCATGCAAATTGGGAAAGACAACTGCCTACAGATTCCTTATTTGAAGGGATGTCTCTGCCTGGGTAAGTGAGCTTGACAGGAGAGGCTGTTTCATCGCTGGTTCCTGGGCAGCGCCCAGCTCAGTCAGTGGCACCTTTTGGCGGAGGCAGAGTCCCACTGTACAGATAACAGCAATTCCAGGAGTATGGCTCTGCATCTTGCCAGCTGAAGTTGGAAGTGCAACTGAAAATTAACTCACAACACAAGCTCAGTTGTACTGGGTAGGAACAGAGACCTAGCTAGCCTGGCAATCTGTTTTCTGTAGGTGATTAAAGAGTATCAGAACAAGGCATATAAAGCACAGTGCATCCCTTGGTGCACCATCCCGGCTTCCCTAAGTCAATAATATAGAGCTGTTTGGGTATTAGCTACATTTCAGAACATTGTGTTTAAGGACCATTAGGGGACTTGTGTGCAAACAGTTGAAGTCTGAACTCCAGGCATAGCACCTCCCATTATATTTATGTTAAGAGGTCTGTGAGTTAGTAGATGTACATTAGTAGATGTACTGTAGGGCACTTCTCTCTAGGTCAGCCCCTGTAAAAGGTGCTCTCCACCTCTTTCCAGCTGTCACTGTCGTGCGACTGATCGGAGGCACATCTCTCAGGGCTAGTGGCTAATTTCCAGGACATTTGCAGCTCGGGCATTACAAAGCCAGTGCTGGAGGCTCTAGCTTCTGGTTGGGATTAGAAAGGTACAGTTTCCCTAATAAGCAACGGCAGCTGTGATTGGCACTGCTTGAAGTGGAAGAGTGCAGATGCCTTAAACATAATTAGGAACTAGCACTGGGAGAACTGGCAAAATACACAGTGAGAAAAGTACACCATTAGGAAAGGCTGAGAAGGGAAATAAATATATAAGGTACAGAAACCAAGGGGAAAAAAAGAACAGGCTAAAAAAGAGATTTGGCAACTGTGCTGGGACCTACAAAAGGGGCCACATCTGTTCTGGCACTATCCCAAGCTGTGAATAGGTCTGACATCCACAGAAGAAGCTTTCCCCATGCAAAGATGGGAGAGGTGTTTGGTGGAAAGGCTGCAGTGTAAACTAGCTGCACTTTCCCTCGCCTTATGATCATATGGTTCCCATTTATTGGGTGGAATTGAATAGCTGCAGACTTGCCACTCTCAGAGGAAAGAGATCATCTTACTTACTGTAAAAGTCTTGGGGGCTTTTTTCCTTGAATGTGTAAGAAGAAGGATGCTTTGGCTGTGACTTGTGAAAGCTTGCACAGTGCACAGCAGGAACTGCAAGGTGGTATTGCTTCAGTGCAAGTGTGAATGAAGGGCATGTGTGGACACAAATAACATTCAGCTGCTGGGGCAGTCTTCCCCAGGCAGAAGCAGTCCTGGTGCTCCGACATCCACTCCATACCTGTAGCAAAATAAGGTCAGAAACAGGAAGAAATTAAAGGGAGATGAGGGAAGAACTCATTTGGTTAAGGATTCTGGGCATAAGAGTTTTTTCTATGCACCTTTCTCAGGTCCTAGCTGTTGGGATAAATTAGCCTGATGCCCGCTCCATGCAGGTACAAGCAGGGTCAGGAGCCTTTGCAATACTTCCCTCATTCATGACTCTTCCACTTGCCCCATGTCCCAGTCTGGCAGGTTTTGGTCTTTCTCTTTAAGCTCCAGCTGCTGGGTTTGAGCTATTACCTGAGAAGGAAAATAAGTTGCTATCCCTTGTGGCTGGGGGGAAAGGCTGAAAATGTGAACCTGAGACGTGCCAAGGCCAATGAAAAGAATTTAAAATTCCTAATGGATTTTTGAAGCCTTTTCCCTAATTTCTGAATGCTAATTCAGAAATAACTGAATAATGCAAACTAGTAAAATTGTGCAGGCAATTCTCCACACCAGCATGAAGCAAAGTAAAGCCCTAATGTTATTTATTTAATTACAGAGAGTTTTGAGGAATGTGCAGTTAAGCGGAGGATACTGTTCAGCTGTAGTCAACGACTGCCTGTTTTAGGGGTAAAATGGAAGGCTTAAAAAAAGTTATATCCTATCCTCTGTAGAAAATAAGGTAGAAATAAGTCCTTTCTCCAAGCTTATTTCTCACTGTGCTAAATAATCTGATCATTTTTCTGTTCCTCAGATTAATCAGAACTGTTAGATTTAGTAAACAACTTTTTTCTTATTCCATTTCAGACAAGTTACACTTTAAGTGAGCATTTCTCCAAAGCACACTAGTTTTTTTCATAAATTCTTATTTCATAAGCTATTTTTTTCTTCAGTGTTAAAACATAAATAACAATCAAAGAAAATTCTGGCTGTATTTAGACTTGAGCAGTTTCTATTGACGTTGCTCTGCTTCAGAGGTGTAATGCTCTGTAACAGACAAGGAAGCTAATGAACTGGAGGCTGCATCAGTCACGCCACCGAGAAGAGTTGATGTGGCTTTTACAGAATTAACTCTGACAACTGCTCAGTGATTAGAGTAAGGAAGGAACCAGCAGACAACTGTCTGGTTGAGACCCTCTAGATAATATTCTTGCATTTCATCAACAACCCTCACCCAAGGCTTTTACATAAACTTAACAGTCATGGATCAGTATGGAAGATTCGCTTATAGGTTACTGGCTGGTTACAAATTAAGAAATTAACAAAGCCACAAGCAGGGTACCAAAATAGCTACAGACATTCAATGTGAGTGTGCCTCGATTTCTCCAGACATGCTGAAGTGTGATATTACTGATTGTCTTTGCCACTTTTCTCCCATTTGGACTGCAGAGCAAAGGGTTTACACTGAGTAGTTGCTCAATTACTGTCCCAGGGGTGAATGAAACATGAGTGTGGAAGATAATATTAGGAAATTGCACCAGTGCTCTCAGATTTCTTTGGCTGTATTTTGACAGCTGAATTAACTTGAGTTATCTGTGCTCAAGTGAACTTCCCCCAGCATAGCACAGCTTGCTCGAGAACGGCCATCCTGCAAAGTCATACTGGAGCTGCACAACTGAACTGAGGGATCAACAGTGTGACTGTAGAGCAGCACAGAGAGATTAAGCTGAGCAAACTAAATATTTTGCCTCTTCATTATAGCTTGAGGCAAATCACACAAGTTAAAGCACCATCACTTTTGAACTGATATTTTTCTTTATACATGGAAGTCTGGTAAGGGCTGAAATTTTAGTTTTGGCTCATTCTACGCTGAAGGTAAGTGCTTTGATTAGCACTTTATGGAAAAGTATATTTATTTTTGAAAAACATATTTCATCCCCCTTCCAAAGTATATCCAAGCAGCTTGGGGACAAATGGCTTCTGGGACTTAATATTTTGCCTCTGATTCACTCTTCTGAAGAACTGCTTTTGGAAAAAAAACCTCACATCCCACATTCTGTTTACATATATCTCATTTTGCTGTGGAAAGAGAAAGGAAAGTTGTATCTGGCAGACAAAATGGGACTGGAAAATTAGCAGGACACTTGAGAGTGACATTAAAATTGCTTTCCTCAGCCAGAGCCCACCAGCACCTGGGTGCAATCAAGGTGGGAGCTCCTCTTGTATTAAAGCATTATGGAGCCCCCAGGAGCATACGTTCGGCACTCAGCAATGGAAATGTAAAGCCATGAACTCAGTGGAAGTTCAGTGTGCTATTTTTGTTGTGCACTTACTTTAACAACAACAACAGCTAAAAAATTACTATCTTTATTCTGATAAAGCCTTGAATTTTCCAAATGCAACTTTCAGGAGGGAATCTTTATCTGTATCTTCTTAAGCATTGGCAAAGCTGCTTGATTCTTATGTCTAGAAAAAAGGCTTTTTTTCTGGGGAGAAGTCCCAGTTGCAGACAGCCTAATTTGTTCTTGGCACATCCTACGGTTTGCATTGCTGTGGGGGTCAGAAATGTAATAACTCACAAACCTATCTGCTGAGCTGGCCTCAATTAGTCAGTCTTCTTTTTGAGGCTGGTTTGGGTTTTTTTCCCACTTTTCCAGTTGCCGTTTGGTAAGGGTAGAGCCTTCCTTGAGCAGAGCAGAAGGTCTTGGAGCATGTTGTGGCACTGTGCCTAGCAATGCCACTGGGAAGAGCAGAGACAGCACAACGATATCTCTGCTTTCTATGGGGATGGAAATGAGGCTTGGCAGGAAAAGCAGTTCATCTCTTCTGGACCCTTGGTTGGTGCAGAGAGAAATTCTGCTCCCCTTGCCGACATTTAAAATGCTTTCTTCCATTTTTTACAAGATCTGCAGGGGAAAAAACCTCATTCGCGGCTGGGGCTTCATGCCCCTGTGTGCTATCTATCAGACTTCACTTCTCTGACCATTTCCTCCTTGCTAAACCCTCACAGAAGGCAGCCACAGGAATATAAACTCCTCCTGTCTGAGGAAGGTCACATTCGTGCCTCAGCAGGACAGCAGGCTGGTGCTGCTCCCCCAGGGATGGGAGGCAGAGGAGTCGTCAGCCTGCAGCACAGGCACAAGAGCTGCATCTTCTCATAGGGCTGCTGTGAATTTACTGTGAGGTCTGGGGAAGGTTACATCATTGCTGCCTGACTCAGTTTACCTGGGCTGTGTACAAACAGGAGAAATAACCAGCCTCAGATGGGAGCTAGATGCAGTGATTCAAGCTTCTCACACTTCTGGGATCTCTGAGCTGCTCCTATGTGTTTCAGGTGCCATTATTCACAAGCTACAACTGTGTGCTTTAAAAACACTTACGATTTAGCTGTATCAAAATGGATGTTGACCAAACACAGTAAAATATATACCTACCTAATCGCAAGGATGGATTTCAGCTTCCCAGCTACTTCTAGGTATTAGAGCAAAGATAAGAAAGAGAGCTGCTGAAAATATTTTAAATGGCGAGGAATTTCTTTTTTCTTTGTTCCTGGAAGCAGCTGAACTATTATACTTCTTTCTTCTCAGCACATCCACTCTTTGAGGAGAAGTTGAATAAAGAAGAAGCTGTTTTGACAGAATTATAAGAAACTGAAGAAAGACTTAGGCAGGTAACCAGCAACCTTCAACTAGAGCTGACACTGACAGCTCCAGCCACAATGAAACATCACATTTCATGCAACTAAAATGTCATTACATGGCAAAACTTTTTAATGGCCAGACCTAGCATCATTGAAAGCACAATGTGCTGACTTGCACTACAACCTGACACAGGAAACGTGGTTATGGGGTAGCTCAGGTGCACAAATTTAGTCTTACTAAAGGCAGTAGGATTGAGTTATGCCTTCTCTACCTCTTTGTGTCTCATGAGTTGGAGACTTACTCTGGGCTTTTTTAGTAAACAATGTGCAGCTGTAACATTAGGTGAAACCTCTTTGTTCAGTAATAATTCAGTTTCTCAGTATTATTTATCTGTATGCATGCTCTTGTAGACATTAGAATAGTAAGAAACCAAAGTTCAGAACTTACAATGTGAAACCTGTTTGGTATGTGTATACATATGGAATCACAGAATCATAGAATCATTTAGGTTGGGAAAGACCCTTAAGATCATTAAGTCCAATTGTAAACCTGTCACTGCCAAGTCACCACTAAACCATGTCCCCAAACACCACATCTACATGTCTTTTAAATACCTCCAGGGATGGAAACTGGAAAGAAACAGAACTGGAGTATACATATATAAAAAGTACTAAGCAAGCAGAAATATTGTTTCAAGATTTTTGTTAACAGCTATCGAAAATTATATGGCCAAAGGGTCGGAAAATCTTCTTTATTCAGAGTTCTGATTATAGTTTCCACCTATTGAGATGCTTTAGACCAGCAGTTGGAGAGTCCTGATTATTCTGTGCCAAGCAAGAATTGCCTACTCTGTCAACTATGAGATAAACTTTGTACTGTATCTCGGTGGCAGAGTCAATTCAGTAAAGGTTAGATAATTGGGATGTAAGAGAGAAATGAAAATCATTCAGAACAATAGAGGTGAAGATATAAAATATAATTGGTAGGGACATTGTCTTGTAGTAGTAATAAACACCAGCTAGTTGTAAACAGTCTGGGAAAATAGTGAATGTGGAATATTTGACTCATCAATTTTACTGCAATAGAGCCTAACCTAAATGATTCTATGATTCTGTGATTCTGTATGTTACAGGTAGTATCAGAGGGTTTATTTATTTGGGCCATTATCATTCATTTTCTTTCTTTTATCAAGAGTTTTGCAAATGTAGGGTGAAAAGAAAACAGCAGTAAGTAAGCAAGTAGAACTTCAGACAATACTGTACAAGTGAAATAACCGTAAAGGAAATTAACAAGAAGCTTAGGCAAGCAAATGGAGAGAATACATACAGCAGAACTGCTGAATTTCTATTTCATATAGATTTGTGGCTCAAGTGTACTAAAAATCTTCTCCCCCCTCCTTTCACTTTTTGAATTCAAACCTAGTAATGTGATGGGAAGCATTCTCATGTTATTATCTAAGAGATATTTTTATTGAGGCAGAAGCTGTGAATTCTGTGTAACACAGCATAAGGAACAATAGCTGATGTGTCAAAACACAGACATACAGATCACAGCGAAAGTAGCAAAGCTCAGTTCAAAATTCATGACTATTTCATTTCCCATTTATTTAGGCACCTTGGGAGACACAACAGAATCTTCTGAAATTGTTTCTGGTTAGTTTTGTCTTAAATCCTCTCCTGGAGTGCAAGTCGCACCGCCTGCAAAAGCTCTGTGAAGGAGAACTAATCAACTGTGAGATCCCCTGTGGATGTGACCTCTGTCAACAAGCTGTTTATGATTCCCAGAATGGATTTAAATGGATACCAGTTCTTCCTCCGCTGTGAGAAGCTGTTGACATGGTTGCAGTTGATTAGGAAAAAAAAAAATCTGTATATCTAATAAGAGAGTAAGTGAACCATTGCTTTATTTAGGGAGCCTTCAGAGCAACACCTCACTCTTTGAACAAAAGCAAACGACAACATAACCGTGCCAGTGATACCCACCCAGACCAGAGTTTCTGATAGATGTTCTGCAGCTGGGGCAGACAGACATCCAGAAGGATTTCTCTCTTTCTTTTGGCATAAAAAGCAATAATATTCATGTATATTGCTTTTTTCTTAAGCAAGTAAGGTGGGGAATGGATGAAGTGGGGGAAGGCTGGGGATGGGGAGTTCTTGCTGTGTTTCCTAACAGGCCATCTTTCCCAAGACAGCAGGGGTCACTGTGCTCATGAGGAAAGAAGGGGAAGTCTGGAGGCAATCAGGATATTTCAGTCCTCAGTTGACAAAATCAGTGTCTTTCTCCAGAAAGGAAAAAAAAAAAAAAAAAAGCCAGGATCTTTTCACCAGTAATAAATCCAAACTCTGCATTTAAGAATAATCCTCTGAATTCTCACTGCCATTAACCTGAAGAAGTTATTAAAAAGGATTTGGGTTGGAGACCCCACAAATTAATTTCTGTGGCCTTGAGAACAGGAGGGTGTGCAAGGACAGACCGTGTTTGGACAGGTTTTGGTCTTCTCCCTAGAATACCAAAAAGCTTTTTACTGGCAAATGTCATTTGCAAGAACAGCCCACGAGAGTTTATTATCGTGTCTATTTCTCTCTAGAAAGCTGCAGTTTTGAGCATGATGAATTTAACAGCAAGTCCCGAGATGTAAGGGAAGGTGTATTGGTGCCCACGTAGCCCTTGTGCAGCATCTTTCAGGTGACCCTGGTTAGTGTACAGCAGCATAACACTGGAGAGAGGAAAGACTAAGGAACAAAAAGAAATTGCAATAAGCATTTTTTCCCAGTCAAGCAGATTCTTTCAGTCTTCGGTACAGTCAGTCCTGTATTACCCACCATGCATATTTTAAGCTTCTATCCTTTCTTATCATTGTAAAATTAAATCTAGGTTCATTCTGTAACTGACATTAAAGTCTAACTTTTTTCTGTCTTACAGGAAAAAAATAAGCTGTGGCTTTCTTGGTTGGCCGCCTGCTGGTTTTCTGTCGAAAACCAGCAGGCTGAGGCTGGAACAGGAGAGGGCAGTACAGGAGTGTCTGAGCTCCCAAACTGTTGGAGGGAAATAGGGTGAGCAGGGCTACAGGCATTTAGGAAGCATGCTTCGTTTCCATCGCTGACAAGACAGAAGCTCTTAAAACTCCATTTGCTTTCTTCAAATCAATGTTTTTGTTTCATAGACACGCTGTAAATGAAATTCAGAGTTGTTTAGTGGCTAAAACTAGAGAATGTTGTCGTTTATGTTGAAATGTTGGTTTTATTTATTGTGATAAAGAATGGACCATTTCTTGTGGGGACTGAAAAAAGCAAGGGAGCAATTTTGTTTCAGGTAAGGATAACCTGGGATATTAAGACACGTATTCAGGTATCTTTCCTGAGCTGCAATAAAATCAGTGTTTCATGGGATTGCATCCCTACATCCAGCTGCGTGTGCTGGGATTTGTGGTATGACTGAGCAGGGAAAATGTGCTGAGGCATCACTTAATCCACAGGCACTCAAAGCATGTAACATAAAGTGAGGAGAGACAGTTTTTGCCCTCTGACGCAGGGCAGCAAAATGACCATTTTAATGCTATTCTTTCACAGAACAGTGGTGCTGTAATGGCTCCATAATTACATAAAGCTCAATGACAACATGGATGAACATACGTCCAGTGTGGCTGCACATCCTGCCGTCCTAATTCCCCCACCTCTTCTGGAAGGGGCATTCACCCACCAAGCTTTGCCTTTCTCTGCCTCCCCACCAAAATAAGCTCTTACTGGCTGACTTGTAGGCAGTGGAAGAAGAAGGTGATCCTCCAGATAGGAGGAAATCCCTCCCTCTCTACAAAAGCATGGAAGCACAACTTAAAAAAACACCAGTCCAGTTCATAAGTGGGAGTGGGAGTTTGGCTGTCTGGTCCTTTAGCACAGAAGACATGCGGGACCAGAGTAAGGCACATTGGTCAGCTAAGCTATGGCCTTTTTTTAGTCTTCAGAGATTGACTTGGGTGATGTAGTCTTCCTAGAAATACTTTTATTTCTTGGACTATGGAAGCACTACATTAGCCAACACAGAAAGATGCATTATCTCCTTATTACCTGATTTGAAGAACCTGTTAGAAAAGATCTGAGCATCATTTATGGTAGCACAGATATCTTAGGGGCCACTGGGCTACCCGATGCTGTCCAAGCAGTTCTCAATATAAGCAGGAGAGAAAGGTTCGCTCCTTAAATCCCTAACAAATCAGTGACAAGCACTCATATAGAAAGCAGCACGAGGGTTTGTCTTAGCTTTGCATGCCTCAACCCAATTGTATCCTGTGGATTTTGAAGACCCAAATGCACAGATACAGCACAGAGAAGGACTGTACTGAGCCAGCGTACATTAGCTGCTGCATTTGTTTTGCAGCTTTGGGTATGGTGAACTGGTGTGGGTCTTTTCCATTCACTTAGCTGAATGAAACTCTCACATGCAATAAGTGCAGGGAGATAAAAAACAGACAAAAGAATCTGTCTTGGGTTTGTTTGTAAGTTTTTTTAAAGGGGAAATGTAGAGAGGAAATCAAACAAAAAGAACAAAGAAAAGTGGTGTCTGTTAAAGGCTGACCTTCATGATGTTAGTGGTTCCTTGAGCACAAGTCTGCTTTACTTTGTTCATCCTTACGGAAAAAGGGTGACCTAGACTCACTCAAAGAATTTTTTTCTTCATTCTTTCTTTTTCCTTTTCATAGCCATCCTCTTAGCATCTCCTCCCTTTCTTATCCTAACAATTCTGAAATGTTTACTTCCACCCCATTATCTTTTATGGTACTTAGCAGCACTGTCATTTGTTATTTTTAGAGCTTTTCAAACAGCAGAAGGTTTCATTACATTTTTGTGTGTCTTTGCTGCCTACTAATGTTACTTTACTTTTTTTAAAACACATAGCTCTGTATGTATATCATAGCATTCTCTCCCTGAGTGAAGTAACTTTCTGTTTCCCTTCTGCTTATTCTCCATACACACAGTCACAGAGGATGCTAAGGATCCAGGGCCCATGCTTGATGAGTTGGAGACTTATTCTCATCTGGTCCTGTGATCTGAATTAGTCACTGGAGGGCATTTTTGGTTTAGTTCCAGTGGAAAGGTATTCAGTTTGTGTGCTCCAAGGTTACTCTGTAATGGAAATTGAAGCACAGCGAGTGGGAACTTGGAATATTCTCATCAAAACTCCTAATCCAAACGAAAAATCTAATGTAGACACGACTAATGGGATTTAATGCCTACACCATAAAGATACTTTTGAAAGTGAGTTAGAATTACTTCATAGCTTCTCTACAGGCATTTTTGAATGGAACACACAGAGTAATTGGCTTTAAGCAAAATCATGCATGGCTAACTGCAGTGACAACAGCACCAAATGTCTGTTCTAGCTCAGCTAGTTGGTTGTGTGATTTTTTAGCAACCCTTATATCCATTAGATGTTCTTAGGCTTGGAGTTTGAGTAGCATAAGGTTTTTTTGGTATATAATTGCTTTGCACAAAGTCTTGGGTGTTTGGTTTTTTTAAAGACAGAACTGGTAAACATAAATATAGATATGTTAGAAATGAATATTCTGTGGGTGGGTGGGTGGGTGGGTGTGTATAAAAACAGGACAAAAGCCCTATCTTCATTTGATTTCTAAAACGTTCAGGCTCAAGTATTGGGAATCAACAACTAGATCACTTCTCAGGTACATTTATAAGCACAAAAAACTTGCTTGCATAGCGCTGATCTCTTTTCAGCCTACATAGATTTACTGCTAGATATACTGCCTCAGTAAACTTGAGCTCAACTGAAAAAGGAGCTCTCCTGAAGTGATGCAACCTACTTTGACAAATTAAGTTTGTAGTTTGAGAAAGCCCTTCGATTTGTTAAAAGCAGAAATCAGTAAATGCAGAAACACTACCAGCTAACAGATAATTGCCTGCACTCAGTGTGTTCACCAGCTTTCTGTGAGGTATCTCTTCTAGCACATTTTTCTACATTACTAAACACACAGTTCTTGACTCTTTTTAATTTTCTTTCCAGTTAGCCTCCGAGTTGCAAAATCTCTTTGTAAGTGACAAATAGAAGTTGATGGGACTCATTCTCAAGGAAGGATGACCAGGTAGACAGCTACCTTTAAAAAGCCCCTTTCTAAATTTTCCTGTTTTGCCTAAGGCCATACCTTGAACATCAGAGGCCAGAAAGCAGCATTAAGGCCAGAAGTGGTTGTATACAATGACATTCCCCTTTTCAGTCTAAAGTATGTGTAGAGGGATCATTTCAAGTAGTCTATAGAATTGTGGGTTGTATTGCTGTTTCTTTGAAGTAGCTTTTTCACACTGACTTGTGCTAAAATTCATGCTTTCGTCCTTAGGGTGGGGAATCTCCTAGATGTCTGTCAGAGCAATTGGCTTAACTGCTTTGATTTGAAACATAGTAAAGTGTTGAATTACCAGAGGGATTTCGCTAAAGAAAGGAGAGAAGGGGACTTACGGAAGGCCTGGGCTGCCTGTACCGAAGCAGTGACCAAACAGCCTTTGCTTGTACTTTGCCAAGAGCAGTCTGATCCCACCACACAAGTACCCCTTTCTTACTTGTAGCTGCTAACTGCTCTGAAAAGATGATTAAAATGTGTTCAGTGTTTTCTTAAGTCATTTAATAGCTGAGCAGTTGTTGCAGTTACTGGAGGGTTAAGATGCAATCTGGAGGTGGAGATATAAAGGCCATCACTGTGGAGAAATGATTCCAACAGTGAAGAAAGTGTAAGCTTCCCCGTTGAGGTTGGGAGTTTGGCGGCAATTTAGGCTTCAGAGTCTGTTTCAGGGTTGTTTAGAATGTCTTATGTGTATAATTTAGAACTGAAAACATGCCTTAAAACAGTTATTTTACATACCTTAATACATGTTGGACAACTTCAATACCACTGCAATTCATTTGCCTTTCTTTCTTTCTTTTCTCTTGGTTACATTGTAATAGACTGAACAAAGCAGAAATAATTCACCATTTATAATGATGAATTCATCATTTTATAATGGAGGAATCTTAAAGTGAAAGGAAGAAATCTTGCCCTTAAAAAACCCCACAGAGTTTATAATAGCAATGGCTGCTATGTATTACCACTTGCATTATCACTCCTGGATGATCCAGAGAGATGCGGGTGTACTTTTCAGAAGAATTTGCCCCACCGCCTGTTTTAGTATGTGTCTATCACTCTGATCTGATATGAAGTGTATGGGCCATTGGTTAAATACGTTTGTCTACCTGTCTAGGTAGGCCAAGCTGTAGGCATTGCTACAAAGAGGTTAATCAGCTGTTCACAATGCAGCACTGAGTGGTCAGATCTGGTGTGCTCATTGCATTCAGCTTCTCCACCCATACAGCACGTTGGCATGCTGGTTGTTCTCATGAGAATAATAAGCTAAAATTAGGGCTTAGAGATTTAATTGATACGGACAGCTGTCTAGCTGACATCTAACATAATATTTTTGATTGCTAGTTGAGAATATGTTGTGTGTAAAATGTACTTCCAGCATCTCTGGTTTGTAGTAACACAGCTGTAATGGAATTTTCAGTGGTGCTCAGTTTTGCTGCAGTGTTGCTCCCTGTGAAGCAAGGCACGAAATGCATTTCCACTGAAAGTAGAGGGCAGCCCATCCCGTTCATTTTTGAAAATATTTTCAATATTTCCTAGAGCTTTCAGTGGTGAAAATCCTACTGTGACAAGTATGGGGTGTTTGCAGATGGCCTTCCCTCTTTGTGAAGTAAATATGGTGGCTGTGGAAGCTACACATTGTCGATCAGGGAAACAGTAATTGCTGGTTTTAATACAAGGCAGAGGAGGCTATAGTGGCAGTAGGACAAGCTTTGTTATGCTGCCCACCACCCCTGGAAGAACTAGGCTATTCTGTGTGCCAGTCGAGTCTTTGGCTTTTATTCTGATTAAGCTGGCTTTGGTGGTCTCTGTAAAAGCAAGAGTCAATCAACTCAGGTCACTTGAATCATGGTTCTCCTATGAACAGGCACACGTTAGGTCCAGTGATTGCCTGAAGAAAGGCACTTGTGCCACACATCAGCTCTCCAGAGGTACCTCTCTTCCAGAATTCCCTTGTCTCCTACCTCTCCATTAGCCAAAGGAGCCTTTCTGAAACAGTTTTTAAGCCCATATTTGCAGAACAGTTTAATGCAGTATTTTGGGCCTAATTAACTTGTGTTTAAACTTTGACTCTAATACTTCTGGAGCCTCTGGTTCTTAAAACTTCTGCCCAGGTTTACTGCTAATCTCCTTGTAACATAGCCCCAATGATGTCACTTTCAAATACTGCTTTTTCAGTAACTTTGTGTGGATTTTTTTCGTCTCATAAAGATGTAAAAGTATCAATCTCACTTTAACTTTCAAGCTAGTAAAAAGATTTTCAGCTAAACTAAATGAATATTCTCCAACAAGAAACTGAGTTCATGATGTCTCACAACTGTTCAGTCTTCCAAGGTTTCATTTGATAGTATTCAGTATGTCCATCTTAAGTGTATTCTCATAGAGCTGGAAGTCTAGGTAGAAGTTACTGAGTCTTCTCTAAAATCCAGGGAGCTGAAAGGCACACAGAGCTATGTGGATTTGGGCCTTTCAGCCCATTTGTGTTCTTTGTGGCTTACATGGTATTTTTGATTCAGGTCGTTCCTGCATCCTCCATCCTGAGGTCAGCAGAGCAGCTACTCTCACCACGGAACTTCTCATGTTGAGCAGGATCTCCAAGCAGCAAAAGATGCCCAGTCCTCATCTTCTTCCTGACACTTACTGCCAGGCACACTTAGGTGTGCCTTTGATTCCTCTGCTGTGCTTCATAGTGAACCTCAGCTATCTTAGGTCCCAGATTCCTAGTAATTTCTGTGGCCTATGGGTCTGTGATCATCTGTGATCTTCTTGAACACTTTTTGTGGGAGGTTTTTTGACTGTTACAGTATTTCAAGGCTCCCTAAAAATGGAACCTGGTAAAATTCGTTCCTTGCATATGACACGCAGACTGTTGCTTCCTGACATCTGATTATTCATTCGTGCAGCAGATGCTCATAAAACTTCATCAAGAACATAAGGAACATTTGCTCAAAGAGTACTCTTTCTCACATTTGACCCAATTTTCTATGCTTACCTACTTTTTTCCCTTTCAGATGTAACTTCATTTTTATACAAACTGTTTCTCTGATGAACTAGTCTTCTTTACTGACTTCTTTTCTGTAATTGCTTCCATATGTTTATTGTCCTTTGTAAAAAGTATGGAGTAAATGATTTCTACTGAGGTCATGTCATTTTGTTTACATTCTTAGTAAATATGAAGAGCTTGATTGGAGCCCTTTAGGCATCTCAAGTATGAATGTCTTTTTCCTGAGTCTTCTATAAAAACAGGATGCTGAATTTTGTGGATCTAACCTGGCAAGGAATAGGTTTAATAAAATAAATATATGTCAGCATCATAAATTTATTGATAAGTATAGTTGGTTTTTGTTAAATTCCTCTGTAGTTTAACAGCTTACTAAACATAAAATAATAATTAAAAAAAGGAAGTGAGCTTTCTACAACTCATTTTCGATATTGACTTCATCTTTTGACAGAGCCTCATCATTGCCTGCTTGCCTTTAGTAGCCTGCTCCTTGCTTCAGCTGTGGGTCTAACCTCATGCCATCAGCACAGTGGCTGAGCAGCCTTGATCTTGGTAGAGCCCTGGAAATGGGACAGGCTCATGGTGTTTTGTGAAAATGGCACATTTTTTGCTGTCTGATCACAGTTAGGAGCTGGGAAGTAACAGATCACAGCTTGCTGCTCTTTAGCAGTGATGAATGGACTGCTCTGTTAGCACTGTCCCGTGAAAGACTGGAGTATATTTGGCAAGAGCATCCTTAGACGTCTTAGTGGTGAAAATCCAGCATGTGTGAGCAATGATCTTTCAGAGGTTTACAGCTCACCCAGAATGGAGCAGACTTTTAGAGAAGCAAGGAAATGCATGTCCCTCGTGTAGGACCAGGTGGTTGCTGTATGCCACCTTCCTGTTTTCTGGAGCACAGGCAGCAGGAGGTGTTTGAAATGTACTTTTTAACAGATATATCCTCTGCTTCATCCTTCCTTCCATTCAGCTGAGCTTTCTAAACAGTGGGGTGGTGAGTCTGCCTTTCCATGCTACCCAGAAGTACATGCTGCAAGTCCTTCCCCACAAGAGTAAATTGCAGATCCTACAGAATCCCATTTGCTAGCCCATGTACACCATGAAACTTCTTGTTTCTGCTGCCTTTTAGAAACATAACACATACAACTAGCTTCAAGCTTTCAGCTTTCCTTACAGCCTTAACTTTTTCATTACTTTGCCTCTCTGATGACCTTTCCACACGTCTTCAATGCTAAAGCAGTTTGGCTTATTAGGGAAGTGAAAGAGCTACACATCCATGGTCTTTGATGGCTTTACTATTCCTACTAGTCTTTTCCGACAGCTAGGCAACTTACTCAGCATTCATGTTTTGAGAGAAGGAAGGAGAATAGTAATAACATTTTGGGGGGTGGGAGGGGGGGGGATGTTTTCATTTCTATTAGAGACCAGTTCCCAGCTTTGAGCACTTTGTCATTAGCGGGTTGTAAACCTTTCAGACAGGCTGTCCCATAGCTATCCACTCAGCCATTTGTCAGGGCAGAAAAATGTGCATGGTCAAATTGGTCACCGACAGCCTGCAGCTACACTGAACCAGGCTTTTAAGAAGTCTGCCAGACATTTCTACACTTTTAAGAGTCAAAATCCTACATTAGCATTTATGAGAACATTTATAGAGATCTTGAGCAATTGCATGGGTTTTCTGCTAGATGCAACATTAAATCTCTGAAATATAAAAATTGTTTGAAATGATCCCTACTTTTACAGAAGTAGGGAGGTGCTTCCCTCACCACCAAACCAGGCCCCCTGCTCCTTTCAAGGCAAACATATCATATATGTCTCGTTTATAAACTTACCAAAATCCATCTTGAAACTGCTCTTATTTCCAGCCACATGAAGCTTCTCTCCCACAAAGACTCTTTCAGGACCTTGTTCCTTTGATGGTTGGATACTTTATTCTGCTTTCCAGCGTACATATCTCCAATTTTCCTGTTGCTGAGCTGAACAAGACCCATTTTTTTCTGTAGTCATGGTCAAGATCTTTTTTAAGCGTGTTCCAGTTTGAATGCGAGTATCTCAAGCACCACTGACCAAAATTGTTTCTGTTGCAGTTTGACCATTTTTAGGACAGAAATAGTATGTCTGTATCTACAGGAAGTATCTATCTGATGAGTTTTGCATGCCTCATGTGGTGTTGGTAGCCCATGGTCATCCCTGACTCAACTCATGCCACCCAGATTCTTTTCTTCCTGTTGTTTTGATTGCAAAGTCCCAGCTGATGAGAGATTTCTTATCATTGCCCACTAAGCTGCTGAGCTTGGTGAGGTTTATGTCATTTTGCATTGCAGTACTGGTCTGCTTTGCCTCGTTTCTGGTGCTTCATGACTTTAAATCTTGTACAATATTTCAGGCTTCTTCTACCTTTGACAATACCTCATAATTTTGTCATCAGCACTCCTACCTTTTGTGCAAAAGTTAGTCATCAACAAAAATAGTAAGGCCAATCCTCAAGGAACATTGCTAAGGCTCTCTGACTAGCCCAGGTCATTGTTGTTTCTCCTTCAGCCTGTTCCTTACAACTGTTTTATTAAATCCCATCTCTTCACTCCAAACTAATTCTCCTGGTGGCATTGTATCAATTGTTTAACTGAAATTTGAAGTCTTTATCTACCAGACTTCTGTCAGCTGAACGGTCACTTATCTCACCCAGGCTGGTGTATGGCAAGCCTGCTTATCACATGCATTTGTCAGCTTCTGTCCACCTTCCTCATTCATTTTTACCACTTGTTTTTCTTTTCAAAATCTGCTTAACTTTATGCCTGTAAGTATGAAAGGCAAGTGACTAGACTGCAGTTGCCTGTGTCACTTTTCCTCTTAGATTTATATACTGCATTTGGTATTCTGCAATCACTCAGTTATTCAGGCTTCAATTGAAGGCAAGTGGGTATGTGCAGAGAAACAACTTGCAGACAGCTTGGTGGGGGTTGCATGTTTACAGCCACACTGACTCATATCAAATTTGCTCAACTTCTAACTGAAAATATGTTTTTATAGCTGCTAGCTCTGCAGAAACACTCTCAGATATGAAAGGCAACCTGTGTCCATTTGGGCTCATGCATTGGTACTTCAGATTCTGCGGCTTTTCTGCTCTGTCAAGATTTTGGTTAGAGATGGTTTCTTTCTGCCTTTGTTTGGCTCCCTTTGTCTACAGGAGTTCTTCAAGGCAATCTTACCAAAGGTGAGACCCTGAATTTTGACATTGGTGCAGCACCCTGGGGAAGCTATAACAAAAAACTATGTAAAAAACTCATATAATTTAAGCAAGCATTATACATATTAAAGACTCCTCACAAATAGATCACTGATATCTCTGTACTTTTTCCCTTCTGTAGTGTTGGCATAAGCAGAAAGTAGGACAGTTTATTTATATCTTCAGAGTAAGCATTTCTGACTTTGAGTGTGCTGGGGGCTGATGGTAGCATCTATTCGTAGTTAGTTGGTTTTTAGAAGAACAACACATGCCTTATTATGCTTGTCATAGTTCTTATGGTCTACAGGTTAATCCTTTTTCTTATTATATATTTTATATCTTTATCAGATTTCATGTTAATGATTTGGGCTTTTAGTTGGAAGAGGGAAATATTTCACAGTCTGGTGTTAGCAGGTGAAGCTTTCTAGATACTACGTATAGTCAGTGCAGACAGAATGGTCTTTCCAGGATTTTTCCTGGGATGAGATAATGACTGTGGGCTAGATTTATGGTTTTCAGATGGCTAACACTATTAGAGATGAATTCCACTTCAGACGATTTTAAATAGCAAATAATCAACATAAAACAAGTGCAGTTCTGCAAGAGCAGTAGAAGGTCACATTAAACTTTTGGGAGTGCAGAGAGTTTAATAAGCTGTGACAGGATGATCAAAGACCAGGGGCTCACGGTAGAAGCTTAAACATGATATTCCACCTCCTGCAGAGAGATTGTTGCTTGCTGTGTACTCTGCTTGAGGAGAGCTGGATGTGTCCCATCACCTCTGGAAACAGAAGCAGAACAGCTGCACCCAGAAAATGCAGCACTCCAACCTTGCTGAGGGCAGACATGGTCAGTCTGGATGAAGCATCATCCTTGTGAGATGATGCTTTTCCCAGGAGCTGAATGGCATGGCACTGCACTGCAGCACTCTGTCTGGGAGCTGAGCATGGCGCTGCCTTCTGCAATCTTCCTATCGCATAAAGATTGCCATTAACTATTTTCCAGGCTCTGCTCTCAAGTTTTATTCAGATATTAGTGCTGTTCTGCACATCTACATCCCAGATAATGGAGGCAGTCCTGATTTCACATCTGAGGTTGGTAAAAACTTCCTGAATAAAATGACAGAGAAAGTCACCATCAGTTTGGCTGAGACTGTAATGGTGATTACAGAATCTACAGTAAACAGATTTCACTTATAAGTAAACAGATTTTACTTATCTGAGAAGAGATACTAATAAAGTGTATGAAGAAGCTTTGTCCTTTAGTATTTTTCACTGCTTGGAAACAAACATTTTCTTACTCCATGTTGATTCACTTCTGAGGTGACATTTGCTGCTGCCGAGCCCCATGGCTCACTAGTAGTGCCGCAGATTGCTGTCAGGAGGGTGGAAGTGATGCGTATTGAGGCTGCTCCGGTGGAAACACACAGTAGGACCAAGCCAGCCTAGTGTTCATGTCCTCTGCGGCCCCCTCTGGGTGCAGTGTGTCTTCTCATAGCAGGAGGAAGGAGAAGGAAGGAGTGAAGGGTCTTCACTCCCTAAGGTTAGGAGTCCACTAAGCAGTGATGGTTCAAGGCAATGTTTTCAGAGCAGCCTCCTGTTACTCAGTAGCATGCTTTCATGCAAACTTTATGAGAAAGTAAGGCTTAGACTTAGCAGTCTACCCAGCCATCAATCATTTCATTCATGTCATGACTAACAACATTTGGAATTCAGGGAGGGAGATATGTATCAACCACAGTGCTTCTCAAGGAATGGTCCTTGGCCTATTAATTCTCTAATTATATGTGTGTGGAGCGTTGTTCTGCTCCTCAGCCTGGTATGAGGAGTTCAGGGTCAAAATTAGTCAGCATTTTCCCCGCTGAAATGAAACATGGTTATGGCAGGAGTCTCAGGAGTCTCTCCCTTTCCTCCACAGGCTTCATTACATGGAGTACATATCCATGGAAGTGCATCTATGTCTACTGATCATTTGAGAACCTATTAGCTTAGATATATTATTATAAATATTTCTGTTGCAGTTACACGATTGCCATTTTACAAGCATCTCGCAAATGACAGTCTTTGGTGGTCTGGAGCCAGAGCGTCTCTGAGCTGCACTTGCCCAGTCCCCCGGAAGAGAACAGCCTCAGGGTAAAATTGGTGCTGTCAGTCATTCAGACTTGATTGGTTGCTTGCATTTGTGGATGTCTTTGTTTCCTAAACAAAACAAAACAAAAAAATCAAGTTAATTTTGAAATTACATGTCCTCTTTCATTCTTATTCTTTTGGCCACAATAAATAAGCAGGTGTTGAAACCTGACTGCAAGATTATGAGTGGTTTTCATTATTTCTTTTCCCTGGAAACTTTAACAATTTATACTAAATGGAAATGACTGCAGATCCCAGGCATTTTCTATCAGTTGTTGTTTCTTTAAGCCTGTGTTAAAAGCTGTGTTTTCACTAGTGCATACATTTTCAATTTGGTTTAAAGACAAAAAATGTCAATTCTTAAGTGCTTAAGAAACATTCTAGACCAACTCCACAAACCATTCAGTTCTTTGTTAATTAAAATAACACAATTATTTCTGAATTTAAACTGGAGATGTTAACCCTAATTCAACAAGGCGTTTAAGCACTGGCCTAACTTCATCCCATCACACCTTTTAAGTTGAACGTATGTTTATATTTTCAGCTAAACTGAGGCCTCTTTTTTTATCTATTGCACATACTATGAATTATTATCTGTTTTACAAACACAAGTTCATTCCATTTAATACTCTAGGATATTTCCTCCTTCTATACATGCACTTGTGGCTTGTACTGCTGATCTTTTCTTCGTTGACGGATACTTGCCATCTGCAGTACAGGATGCTTTCTAGTTAACAGACAAGAAAAAGAATAAAATTGAGCATTAATTGTATAATTTTGTGTTATTTGTAGTCAGGAATCTGCTGTGTCTTGGTCATGGCCAGCTGCGACAGCCGTATTCTGAGGGGAAGGGACATGTGGTGCCATTGTTGATCCTTTGGAAACAAATAGTGACATGTTGGTCCATCTTCCCATAGCAGGGTTCCTTCTCTCCTCTTCCTGCAGCCTCATTTCATTCATTTTGCTTTTCACCCTAAGTATGCTTTATGCAGTCTGTCTTGTCTCTTGTATAACAGTAATTTCAATTTTAAAATTAACATGAAGTGGGATAATTCATGCAGTGTTTTCTTTCTAACTCACTTCTTTTTTTTATTGCTTTATTACTGTTCCTTCTGCCCATGCTTTTTACTTGGTTGCCTTTTCTTGTTTATGTGCAGATTTTTACATGTTTGGGCTGTGCTGTATTCTTACCACCTCTGTAAAATGCAGTGCACAGTTTCAGTGGATTATAGGAGTAGAGGAACAGAGGAAGACATGTAAATAATTTAGATGAGTCAGTATTATCTGCTTTCATTAAGGAAAAGATCTCCTCTGAAGGTATTTTTATAGGACATTATTCTCACTGAGATGTGAAATATTCCAAAACTAAGAAGAGTTATCTTTTGAAACAGCACTCCAGCAATGATTTCAAATTAAACATTTCTACAGCAGGTAATGAAAAATATAAACAACCACTTAAACCAAAGCTGAAGAGAGAAATTTGCCAATACCTCTCCTGTTTTATTTCTGACTCCAAATGTAATAATAGTTTTGCATAGATATTTCCATGAAATTCATGAAAAGCAGATTCCTCTGCAAAATAAGGTTTTCCTGATCTTATGAGAGACATGATACTTATTCCAAACAACATAATCACCCATTCTGTAGGCTAAACTTATCATCTACCTTTTATCTAGAACTCCATTAAGATGACAAGACAATGCAGCTTGCCTGTATACCAGAATTAAATTGTTCATGATTCATAGCTTCAAAAACTGCATCAGGCATCCCAAGCACATGTGTACAACATTGTATTTTACAGACAGCTAGTCGTATGAATGGTGTCAGTTTTTCTCTGTGTATTCTGCAGAGGAAGATCTGAAACACAGTAACATCACATCAGGTCATTTGTTCAGTAGATCAATACAATGAAACATCGGAGACAGGGGATTCTCTCCAGAGGGTCTTTTGCAAGCACAGCATGAGATACACTTGAGCTGGTAACACAAACTGGATGCTGTATGTGGATTAAACTAAACATGTTCCTTGCCATGATCACTGTTGGTTGTGATGGAAGGGCTTGAAAGGGCTGTGCTTCAGTGTAGCTTATTGTCTGTCTGCAGAATATGGACATCTGTGCCCTATTATACAGCCTTTGCCTAGGTAGCACATGTGTGACCATCTGAAGGATGCACAGCATGGCTTCTTTACCGACCATGCACTGCCTCCCTGGTGCGCAGCGGGATGCTAAGCCTCTTACTGGGAGAGCACAAGTCTGCAGCAGCCCTCCTACAGCCCCAGCCAGCCCCTTGCCAGAGGTGTCTCCTGGTGAGGCCAGGACACCAGGGAGGTGTAACCCTTCGTTTGTGTGCATGGAAGCATTGACAATAGCAGGGCAAAACAGGCAAACAAAAAATGAAATCAAAGTACTAAAAAACCTGTTTCACTTTTTTGTTGTTTCAGAAGTATGATTTCTTGTAATCATCATTAAAAAAAGAAAAGTTTTGTAAAAACAAAGACATTTACATATCTTCCCTTGTTTTCCTGAGGTTACCCTCTGAGGATGTGTGGGTAAAGCACCCCTGGAATTCTACATGAACTTCCTCCCTCCTCTGCTGTTTCATAGTGCAGGGCTTTAAACACAGTTGCCTAGGAACACTTTGCATACGGTTTTCCTCAGCCCAGGTAGTGTGAAGTGCTGCACTAACAGTGCCATCTGGGCGTAAGCAAGGCTAAAAAGCCTAAAAAAGGCTCATTGAGCTCCAGGTGGTCTCTCACACAAAGGTGTGGTAGCTCTGCTACCTGGACACAAACTTCCTTCCTCTTCCCTGCACATCGTTTGTCCTGAATGTACATGGGTACCTCTTGGAGTACCTTGCAGAGTAGGTGAGAGGCAGCAGATCTGAGGGTGAAAGCATCACTGGAAGGTGTTGGCTGATGCATGAATAGCAAGGAAGTCCTTGATGGCAGCAAAAATCTGTCCTCACCAAAGTGCAGCCACCAGTCTAAGACAAAAGGAGCGTAGCTGAGGAGAACTTGCAAAAGACTGAGGATCATATAGGGCAGTATGTTCATAACGCTCTATATCATTTAGTAAAACCTGGAGTTTTACTGAATGCTTGCAAGAACATGATTGGGAGGCCTTGCTAGACTTACAGAACATTTACCATAGCATTATTAACATGTGTGTTTTTTTAATTAAGATATGGACTACTTGAGGGAGCAACTGAATGGCTCCCTAATGGATTTGTTACATTAATTTCCTTCAGAAAGCACATCTGAGCCTAACTTAAATTCCTCCTGCAATTAATTTATGTAATTTATTCTAGCAAGTGCTGTAGTTTCTCCCTGTAATTGTTCGCTGAATTGACAGGTTTCATTTCATGTAACATGAGAGCCTGCAGTACTGAGCTCACAGTGCTTCATAAAAGTTGATATTACAAGTTGTGCTGTTGGATTTTGGCAAGAAAGAGGCAATAAAATATTCCCGTAAAATAGAAATGTCCAAGTGACAGATATTGAAGCCAAAATTAAAAAAAGAAAATACTCTCTAAAGGTAGGTCTTAAATCCATATTTAATCATGTAAGTAGGCGGCCAGATTTTTGCATGTGTGGCTTTAGAGCTTGAGATCCAGCAAAGCACTTAGCCACGCAGACTGTGTCTCCCTTGCACACCAAAGAGCAGCTTCCAGAAGAGGTTCAAAGACTTGAGGCCAACAACAAGCTTTTCCACCACTGCTGCTTGCCATCCCTCCCTGGTGAGCTCCAGGATATGTACATATATACAAAACATCAGATATGTGCTGAACTGCCTGTAGAGACATACATATGCGATCGATCCCTGGATGCTCAGCACTGTTAAAGTTTGGATCCTTTTTAGAAGCTGAAGTGGAGATTTAGGATTCTAAATTTAATTACTCTTTAAGAAAACATCCTTGGCTTTTCTCTCAAATGGGACGTTTGTTGTGATGAAACTACACTGCAAGTTGCACCTTTGCCAGTCACAATACTAACTTCCATGGTCTCCTTGGCAGTGGATCAGACCGTCCTCCTCCCACCACAGACACTGCATCCATACCATCACTTGCACTGTGTGGTGCTGGTGACTGCCCCGGAGCATCCCTGAATGCTGCTGTGTTTTCATTCTCCATGTGCCCATCAAATCGAAAATGACATTTATAGAAGAACAGAGCTGACCTCCTCTGTTCTATGGCTTTTCAGATAATCCCTTTGATTTATTCTGAAGTTTCAGACTTCAGCAACTCTCCATGTGAACTTCGCATTTCTAATGGGTTCAAATCAGATGTTGCTAATAATTGAGGGAGAAAAACATCTGCTTTGATTTTTAACAACATACACATTTTCCCTCCCTTTGCTAATGTTTTTCCCATTTTCTGCTATTCTTTGCTTTCCTCCTCCGCTCTTTATCTTTCTGCCCACTAGCGTTCGCAGCCTGTTGTTCAGTGCTGCGTTGACTGGAAGAGGGGCTGATCAAGCCCAGGGCTGGGAAATCATGGGTTCCCACTCTGGCTGTGATGCTAACCTCTTGGATGCCTTGGAGGAGTTTCAGCCTCTTCACCTCTGGTGCACAGATGACTTGCCTCTCCCTGTGGCAGGCCATGGAGATGGAGTGTTTTTGCAGCAGTGTGGTCCAAGCTGAGTTCAGCCTCCCAGGTGTAAAGAAGGGCTGAGATATGACTGGGGCAAGGGGCCATTGCAGGAAGGGGAGATGGGAAGAGGGAGGGGGAGAAAATTAGTTGAATCAGGACAACAGTTTAGAAATGTGCTGTGGTTGCTGGTAAGAGATGGGGCAAGAGCATCCTGAGGCTGTAGGTAAGGACAGGTTACCTCTGCACCTCCGTGCCTACCCCTTCCTCAGCTGATGAGCTCCAGCCGCTCTCTGCCAGCAGCACTGACACACTGCTTTGACAGGGCTTCAGCAAAATGGACCTGTTTGGAGGCATTTTTTATAACTTTCATATATTTTTTTGCTGAGTGCCTGTTTTCTGGGGTTAAAATTCACTTTCAAACACCAAATACCATTTTAAAAATGTTTCCACTTTCCCCTGATTCTTTTTAGCCTTCTTTTCCTCTAATCCAGTCTGTAGCAGCTGAATCACTTGTTAATGTCAGAAATGTTTGAACTCAGCCTGCTATAGTGTTGACCTGGCCCTTAGCATTTCAAGGCTGCCTGGAGTCTTGCTCCCCTTTGGGTGCTGCCAGCAGCACAGATATGGCTGCCCCAGCCGGCACCATGCATGATCTGCCCAGGCATGTGGAGGACCAAGCGAGCGCAGAGTAGGACCCTCTTCATCCCCAGGGGTAGAGACTTGCCATGTGCTGCAGGGAAGCTGTCACAGGCACCACTGTACCTATCCCCTCTGGATGCTTTCTTCTCAGGGCCTAGGGAATGCACCTTTCTCTGTCATCCCCCCAGCAAAAATGGAGTCAATTCTGATTTTTCCCCTTCTGCTGATGTTGCTGTTGTCAATGAGAGATGTCTTATATTCTCGCCCGTCCTTGTCCCACAGTGTCACACTCAATTACCAACTTCCTTTTTAGATGCAGCAGACAGCACAGAATCATAGAATCATAGAATGATTTGGG